>NC_056730.1:1084932688-1085185188 GCF_019279795.1 Protopterus annectens | reverse complement strand
GTTACACTTCTGGTGGAAGGAAGGGAAGTTAAATTCCTGTGTGACTCAGGAGCGTCACGGACTTTGATACACCCCTCAAAGTTACCAGAATATTCCGAATCACCTGATTATATATTAGTGAAAGCAGCAAATGGACAGCTATATAGGGAGCCACTCTCCCATGATATAGCAATAACAGACCCTGTTTCAGGTATGACTCAGAAAAGTAAAATTGTAGTTTCTGCAAAATTTCCAGTAAACTTACTGGGAAGAGATCTTATGCAGATATTTGGCATAGCGGTAGTTCCCACTATGCAGGGTATGGAGGCACAAAGACAAATGGATACTTTTGTGGTGCGACCGGAGGGTGAAACTTTTTACTGGTACAGCCAGGACCTAGTTACGACTGGTCCAGGGGCAGTAACTGAGGAACTGATGAATGTAGCCATCAGTAAGGCCCCCTCCCTTGACACTGACCAACAGCATTTGTTACATTGTACTCTATACTACTGTAGCATGCCAGGACCTGATAAAGAATATGAGCAAGAATTATTGAAAAATCCTGCTAACAGATTAGTATTACGAACCTTGTATTGGGATACTGAGGGAAACAGTGTGGTAAGCTGTTCATTACCTCAGGAATTCATGACACTGTACAAATCTAATCGACTACCACATGTCAGCTTGACAAAGAATAAGGATGTGAAATGGGTGGACTTAGGAGAAAAAGTAACAAGATGGGAAAAACAAACTGATTTAGAATTATCAGACCAGGGAATACAAAAACAGAAATTGAATTGGCTAACACAGACGCATCCAGCTGTACACTTACAAACTAGTGAAGACAGCTGATTAGCATTCTTATTAGAAGAAGAAGAAGAAAAAGCCTTGTGTGATATACCAGAGATTCCTTGGTCAGCAGGCAAATCAGATGTAGGGCTTATTCAAACAGCAGGACCAGTAACTATTACACCAAAATCAGCATTTAGACCACAGAAAAGACAATACCCCTTGAGGAAAGATGCAGAGCAAGGAATCAAGCCTATAATAGCAGCATTACTCAAGGAAGGAGTACTGGTAGAATCTCTTGATTCACCATGTAATACCCCTCTATTTCCTGTTAAAAAAGCAAACGGGGAATGGCGGATGGTACAGGATTTACAAGCTGTAAACAATGCAATAATACCCAGAGCACCTACGGTGCCAGACCCACACACCTTGTTGAATGATTTGAAGCCACAACAAAAATATTTCACTGTGATAGATATAAGCAATGCTTTCTTTTCAATACCTATACATCCTGATAGCCAGTATTGGTTTGCATTTACATTTCAGGGTAAAAGATATACCTATACTCAGCTACCACAGGGATATTGTGAAAGTCCAACGATATTTGCACAAGAAATGGCTAGCAACCTGGCATGGTTTACCCCACCAGGAGATAGTCAGATTCTGCTTTATGTAGATGACATCTTGCTAGCAGCCCTTACCCAGCATCAATGCAGGAAGAATACGATAGCATTATTGAAATTTTTAGCAGCACAGGGACACAAAGTAAACAAAAGTAAGTTACAACTTTGGAGAAAACAGGTTAGATACCTAGGATATGTAATATCCAATGAAGGTAGAATATTAGACGAAGACAGAAAAACAGCAATTTTACAGGCACCTAAACCAGCAACCAAGAAGGAAATGATGTCCTTCTTGGGAACGACTAATTTTTGTCGAAGCTGAATATCAAATTATGCTTTAGAATCTGCTCCACTGGCTGATTTAATATATAAAACACCAATGGCAGCACAAGATGTATTACAATGGACACCTGAAGCAGAAACAGCTTTCTGCAAACTAAAACAATTGATAGCTTCATCATTAGTTTTAGGACTTCCAAATTACCACAAAAGATTTTTTCAGACCGTAGATTGTAAACAGGGATACATGACGTCAGTTCTGATGCAACAGCATGGGGATAAGCAACGCCCCATAGCTTACTATTCATCACAATTAGACCCAGTGGCATGATCGTTGCCTCACTGTGTGCAAGCAGTAGTCGCAGCTGCAATGGCAGTGCAGGCTTCGGCCTCAGTGGTATTATTCCACCCTCTCACATTGAGAGTGCCTCATGCAGTCGCGATAATTTTACTGCAAGAAAAAATAGCATATCTATCTCCTGCTAGACATCTTTCATGTATGACCATACTGCTGAGCCAACCTCATATGGTAATTGAACGTTGTACAACATTAAATCCATCAACGTTACTTCCAACTCCTGTGGATGGCACACCGCACAGCTGCCTGCAGGAAATTGAGCAAATAACTTTGCCCAGACAAGACCTCACTGATATGCCCTTGGATGATGCCGAGGTGACATTTTACGTGGATGGCTCATGCAGAAAGGGTCCTACAGGGAAAAAGCTAGTAGGGTATGCAGTAGTCACAGATACAGAGATCTTAGAAGCCCAACCCTTACAGCATAACCTGTCTGCTCAAGCAGCAGAGCTGATAGCCTTAACACGGGCTTGCACTCTAGCGAAAGATAAATGTGTGAACATATATACTGATAGTCAGTATGCTTTCTCTACAGTGCATGTTTTTGCACAACAATGGAAAAATAGGGGAATGATAACATCTAATGGTAAACCGATTAATCATGTGCAGCTTATTTTGAACTTGTTAGATTCCATTCAGTTACCTACTAAAGTAGCTATTTGTAAATGTTTAGCTCATACAAAACAACAGGATACAATTTCAAAAGGAAATGCAAAAGCTGATGCAGCTGCAAAGCAAGCAGCCTCAGACTCAGAAACTTTACTTTTAACCGAGGAATTACAGCCCTCTGAGATTTTAGATCTAGAAATGTTAAAAACAATGCAGACATTAACTACAAAAGCAGAGAAACAAAAATGGGAGAAACGAGGTGCAATCCTCGAAGATGGACTGTATGTCTCCAAAGAGAAAAAAACAATATTGCCATCTAATTTATTTAGATATGCAGCTTTGTTGAGCCATGGGCAGTGCCATGTCTCAACAGGGGGGATGGTACAGTTAGTAAATCGAATATTCCAGACATATGGATTCACAAACTATACACAAAAATTTTGTGCAGCATGTCATATCTGTAACAAACATCATGCACAAGGGGCATTCAAACCCAAGCAAGGGAGTTTTCCTATACCACCATATCCATTCCACACTGTTTGTATGGATTTCATAGAAGTGAATAAATGTGAAGGGAAAAAATACTGTTTAGTAATTATAGACATGTTTTCCAAATGGGTAGAAGCTTTTCCAACTAAAAATCTGGATGCAGCAACAGTGGCAAAGGCCCTAATAAAAGAAATAATTCCTAGATTTGGCATACCGGAAAGAATCTATAGTGACAATGGGACACATTTTGTTAATCAGACGATTCACCAACTTGGGAGATTCTTTGGGATCTCCTTGAAGAATCATTGTGCTTACCACCCACAGTCTGCAGGACTGGTGGAAAGGTACAATGGAATTTTAAAAAGCAAGTTAAGGAAGTTAGTAAGCGAAACACAGAAGAACTGGATTTGCTGTTTGCCTTTGGCACTGCTGAACATGAGAACAGTTCCAAACGTAAAGGGTTTGACCCCCTTTGAAGTGATATTTGGAAGGGCATATTATGTGCCACAATGGAAAGCTCTCATGCCTGCAGAACTAGAGGCTGACAGCTCATTAGCTAGCTATATGAGGAAACTGTTAACAAATAAAACTGTTTTGCAGTTGAACTCTTTTTCAGATAAAAGACAGACCAGACCGTTGGAAGCAGTGCTGACTCCGAGGTCCTGGGTGTGGTTGAAAGTTACGAAGAGGAAGAATTGGGCGAGTCCAAAGTGGGAAGGACCGTACCAGGTACTGTTGGCGACGCCTACTGCAGTCAAAGTTGCTGAGAGGTCGTCCTGGGTCCATCTGATGCACTGTAAACCGGTAAAGAATTTTCAACTAGATAAACATTTTGTGACTGACACACAACAAAGGCAGGATGGCCAAGAGCAAAACGAGTAAAAATACAGATCAACCCCAAAGATTTTATTTATTTTTTTTTTATTTATTTATTTAACATTTGTTGACCGGGAATGTCCGACTAGGTTACACAGAGCCTGTTTTCAGCGGAGGCCCGGGGAGAAATGCTCCAGATGCATGTCTTTGTTGTTTAATCATCTTGCTGACTATGCATTTATTGACTATGATTGTGATGACCTTCCTTTTGTTGTGGTTTTTCCTACATGTAACCACACAAGTGAAAGTGGAGAGACATGATGAACTGTCTATAGACTGGCATCCAAACTTTAACACATACCTAGCTATGAAGCGTGTATATGTAGAGACTATGAACATTTCAAATTGCTGGGTTTGTACTGCTATACCAACAGCATATGGAGGACTGTTGATGTCCGCTGTCCCCTTGGGGATAAATGAGACTTGGGAGAATTTACTTTTTGATACAGGATCTGTAAGATCACAGGACAAAATTGCATTGTATTTGCCTATTACACAGAAGGGAATTGTATGTTTTTACAAAAATGATACACTTCAAGTGGGTTGGAGTAACTGTAATATAACCATATCTTACAAATGCTATATTAAAGCTAAAGATAAAGGCACTGTTTGTAACACAAATTATGATTCATATTTGAGTTTAATGAAAACAACATTAAGTGATGTGCAGATAAATCCTGTTTTACATAAACAATTGTCTGTTATAGACAAGAAAATGTTTCATTCAGAATTAACCCGCATCAGTACTAAAGTAGAAAACTGTTATTTTGTTTGTGGGAAAAAGGCATACAAATGGCTACCTGAGAATTGGTCCGGCAGTTGTTTTTGGGCTATCTGGTTCCGGCCATAAGGCATACTGCAGAATTACCTCTAGGTAAGATACGAAATGTGAGAGATGTAGCCCGGAAACCTGAAGGTCCAATCGGAAAACCTGTGAACCCAGTGGGAAAAATCGAAGCTGGTTGGAAGGACCATCATTCCGTAAAAGATAAAGAAAAATTGACTCATATGGACTTGAGTGACAGTGTTATATCCTGGGCTGGAATACTTCCAGCATATGGAGCAGTCAAATCGATCTGGGAGTTGAGAAAGCTGTCGAAACTTCTCGAAGTAATGAGTAACGCAACTTTTTCTGCTCTCGAACTAGTGACTGATGAACTGAATGTGATGAGAACTGTTGTGCTACAAAACCGAATGGCTCTTGACTTCACCCTAGCGGCAAGAGGTGGTACGTGCACGCTTATCAAAGAAGAATGCTGTGCATTTATACCAGACAATCGACATGAAATTAATGACCACCTAGAGGTAATACAGCAGGTATCGGCCATCACTGAACCAGGCCCAAACCCACTGACAAACTTTTTCCAGGGTCTGTTTGGTGGGTGGGGTTCCATCCTAATGAACATCTTGATTGTTATTTGTGTTGGTCTGCTCCTATTGGGAGCATGTGTCTGTTGTGGGATCCCCTGCATGAAAAGATTGATCAAAGATTTTATGGATATATCTGTAACTGAAACTTTGTACCAAGACATTGAATTGGAACAATTAATTTCAGACGAAACTCTTTCCGAAGTATAAACTAAATGACTTGCCTAGCTGAAAGTCCTTAAGGGAGAAGGCTAGGGGACGATATAACAGTGTTTATATTTCAGAATAGAATAAAAAGTATTAAAAGGGAGGAAAATGTTAGAAAAATATGTATTTGAACACATATAAAGTGTTAGTTAAAAAGCAAAAAGTATATAATGCATTTTATTCTATTAACAATATGGCAATAAGAATGATTTTACATGTAATTGCTTGAAGCTTTGGAGCTGCAGTGTATTTGAACTCTAACCCTGGCAGTGGCCAGCTCAGCAAGCTTATGTTTTTCACTAATAATTATCTGCTGGGTCAGGAAATTATATGTATAAAGCATTGAAAATCTTCTTCCTTCCTCTGGGACAATTGGCCTTGTGAATGTTACCAAGATAAGACACAGCTGCTGAAATAATGTTGCAAGAAGAACAAAGAAGTGTATTACAAGACTGAACCAACTATTGTATTCGAGCAGGCCTGAAACCTTGAAGGAGTAACATTTACAGAAAGACATTATAACTGACCAGGTGCTTTGCAAGGCTGTATTATTCCCATGGGAAAACTTTTAAAATGTATAACATCAGCTTTTTCTTATGAATAGAATATTGTAGACCATAGTGATGTAGGTGCCCTGTGACTAACCACGTCAGTAAGGTGGGCACAGCTTGAATGTTAAACCTATATAAAATTGTGTACTTCTTGCATCATGTCAGACAAAATTCTGTACTTGTACGTTTTTTGCCTCCTGGTGTACACTAGTAAACTTTTGCATCTGAGCCTCCTGTGTTGTTATCTTTGTTTTTATTTAACAGTCTTCCTTTGTCTAACCAAAATGCAAGCTGAATGTCTGCAAAACTGGTATGCATAAGGGTGTGCTTCTCTCCCAACAGCTGCAGCTCAGAGGGCTTGCAATATCGAGTCCCATGCCAGGTTCCCGGCCAGGTTGCACCATGAGTGTGGTAAGTACGGATTTAGTATACCAACTGTAATGCAATAAGCAAGAAAGAGTAAAGCATTTACTGCAATAAAGTAGGATCTATATTATAACAAAGAATAATCAGATGATAGAAAGCTGTTATATCGACCCCTAAAGTGCGAAAACTCAAAACAGCAAACAACCAGAACAGCGATCTTTTTCCCAGAGAAACTCATAGTACTGTCCAAGGCTGTCTCCAAGCCAGTATCAGTCACATAATGCTCTCTCTTCCTCAAACATCAGGTAATAAAGGTATATGGGTGAGGTAGCACAGTCCACGGGCAGATATTCTGTGTGGACTTCACAGATATTTCAAACCAATAACAATAAAATTTGTTCACTAGCATTGTTGATTCTAAACTACAGTTTTTTTTCATATATGCAGTATGGATGTATTCCATGCATGTGTGTTCTAGTGTCACGGCAGTCTAGTATAACACTGTAATAGTACTAGAATGCCAGAGGAATGTCCTGTGACTTGTATTGCTCAATTCATAGTATAGTTCCAAGTGATTTTCAGGGAAGTATCAGTCATTCACTAGTCAGCAGTGACTCAGTAACTCAGTCTGTTAAATGCTTTATATGCAGTACATTTTGCCACACACAGTCCTGGGTTCGAATCCAGTGGTATGTAGCACTACATTTTCAGTATCAGTCACGTAATGCTCACACTTTCTCTCTCATCAGGAACACAACAAATATATGGGTGAAATAGCCCATATTATGAGCAGATATTGTGTTTAGATTTCACAGAATTTTAACACCAATACCAAGAATGTGTTCATCAGCATTGTCGATTCATAACTAAAGCTGTGTAATCCAGTATGGCTGTTTCCCTTGTATGTCTGTACTAAGTTGCTGCAGTCAATTATTGCATTATTTGCAGATCTCCCCTGCAGTTACAGCTATTGGCTTCTACTCCTGTGCCTGCAAACTAAGGCATGATGGCTGTCTAGTTTACTTACTGTACACAAATATGCCTCTCAAGTGTCACAATTTCTCATAATGTAATTAAAACTGCCTAATCCATCTGTCACATGATTAGCAGATAAATTATTACCTGGAATGCAATGTTTTACCATATCCATTTGCAGAACACCTTATATAAGTTCACATTGTGTGAAACTGTTCTGTGTAGTGGTGTACCTGCATTTGTTACTGCTTGGCCCATACTGACCCATGCTAACAGCTTGGGAGGTATGTACAAGCTACATCAGTTACAGGAGAATTGTAGTCACTGTACTCAAACCTGACACTACCCACCTGTAAAGTATATATTTCAGTGTTTTCAGAGATATAGTCTGCAATGTCAGTAATGGAATGTTTCTCTCTCCCCACCTCTTATCTTCATTTATTTATTACTGTTATTGATTATTATGATTTAATATTAACATATTTTGTTAAACTAACTATATATTGGAAAATGTGGTTGATTATTGTTATGTTTTATTATGATACAATATTAACATATTTGTTAACCTAACTGTTTTGTTGGTCTTATGGTTTACTTTGAACTAGCATGCTGTTATCATACTGACTATTATGTGACTTAATGTTGTGTTGCACATAATATACATTAATATGTATTTGGATGAATAAATATGATGTTCGATTCTGTTAATACTAACATTGGTTTTGTTATTACTAATAGTAACTTATTGCTATACCTCATTTACCACAGGATGTCAAGGTAGGCATGTTCCGGCTGATCCCCCTACCTTGCCTCAACCAGCCATGGCACCAGATCCCAGCATGTCTGGGACCCAGACCACTGGTATCACCTCTGCTGCCCCTGCACTAACTGCGGCATTGGGTATTACTGCCCCAGGGCTTGGGGCACGACCTCCCTCTGTGAGTGGTGGTGGAGGGGGTGTTGTCACCCATGAGGAACTGCTGGACTTGGTGCTCATGATAGTTCACCATGGCTATGACCACTGCCTGCACCAGATTGAGGGCATGCTGGCCACCCTGGTGGGGCAGGCTCACCCTGGTGTCCAGCCTCCAGCACAGCTACCCTCTGGGCAGTGATGGAGCAGTGTTGACAGTCCCATGGATGGGGACATGAGTCACACTGCTGCCATCTGGAGGCACATGGGGCTCAGATTCCACAACACCCTCCATATCCAAGGTGTTCACCCCCCATGTGTCACACACCACCCCTGTCTGCAGTCTTGTCTGTCTTGTCTGTTTGCAAATGCATTATCTCCTACCCAACTTAACTTCCCAACATGTACCTATGTCCCTTCACTGACATTCCATTCTCACCTTAAAAAAAAGGGGGGGGGCACCTGTCCCAAAATATATTTATATCATCTCATACATAGCTCTTTATTTTGCACACATGTCCACTGGACACACATAATTTGGTCTAAATGACAAGGCAGTTATGTTGTCCTCACCCCACTCTGTGGGGTTTGAGAATCCAAATTCATCTACAAATTCTGTCAAAGTGCACAGTTGTTGCTGTACAAAAAATGGATGGCTATGGTTCTTTCCTACACCCTTCCTGTACATCCCTCCCTGCCTTTCACTATGTTTTTCCCTCTGCTTGCCCCCATTTCATCACTTTCCTATCTTCCCCTTTTTTCTTTTCTTTACATTTTTTTAGCACAGAGCTGCATGACGAGCCACTTTGTGCAGCTTCGCTAAGCTCAGCTAATTAGAGCTACAATGACTATATGTGTTTCTAACATTGTAACACACATGTACAAAATAAACACCTCTGCCTTGTTTCAAACCCATCACACCTACAGCACACTGCATTAACCCACCATGCCACACAACTCTTACTTAAAATAGGTGGTTTAAACAAAACTTTGTAATTGCCAATTAGAGTCATTAGGCATGTTTCAACAGAGCTGCATGCCGTGCCACACCGCACAAACTGGAATAAAAAGTAATGGAATAAATGGGAGTGTACCTTGGAGTCTGGTGCAATATTATGCCATTAGACAGTCAAAGACATGATAATGGATGCAACTGAGGCCTGTGATAACATGTAAATGTGGCCTTTTATCAGCAACATGCAGAAAGTCACCTGCTAAGGCATTCATGGCAAAATACATATTCAACTGGGACTCTGGTGCAGAAATGTATCCATATAAATCCATGTACCTACTGATGGATGTAGTAAATGTATTTCACAAATTGTATGTTTGCACATATATCTTGCAAATGCACTTACTGTAGCAGTGACTTAGTAGCTCAGTCTGTTAAATGCCTTGCAGACAGTACATTTTCCAAACACAGTCCTGGGTTCAAATCTAGTGCTATGTTGCATTTCAATTACATCATTGTGAAGATAGCAATTAATGAATGACTCATACACTTATTACCCACAGAAAGCATTGCAAACCAAATAACTGCTTCTCACTGCTGGAAGTCACAGGTGTGCAGGTAGGGACACATATCCATATAGTATTACTATATGTCACCTAGTACTCTGTTACTGACACAGTTACCTAACATATGTACCTTAAACACATGCCGTAATTGGAGTGTAAAGGGTACTTTCACCCTGGCTCTGCCTCTACAGCAAGGCTGACACAACTGATGCAGACATATCTACAGCTTGTTGTCCTCCAAAGTGTTCACACTCGCTGCCTATGTCTATTACCTGCAGCAGCAGCAGCTGCAGCCTGTGGTACAAACAGCTCTATGTAAAGGTTTCTACTACAGACCTACCCTCTGCGATGATGTAGTCTTTTCACCACAGTAATGCCCATCTCAACAGCTAAGAAAGGGGCCCTGTTTTACATGAAGGCCTTATATACTGCACAGTGGTTGCATGTCATTGGCTAATGATAGTGCAAGTCAGCTGTTTTAGCTGCAATTAACGTGTCAGGGTCACAGACTGGTTTAGAGGCAATTACCTGCTAATGAGAAGCATGTTAAAATTCAAGCAGCTGCCTATGGGCAAACATTCTGTGTGAGACTTTCCTCACACAGAGCACACCTTTGTGAAACAGTACTAGTAGCACATTTCAACAGAGAAGTACGGCACTCCACCAAGGCATGTAACTGTTTTTTGTGTAAAACAGGATGCAGATGGAAGGATAGAGGTATGGGGAATAGGGTGTACAGCAGTAAGCCTGTCTTAGACCTGTGGTAATGACATGTCATTGATACCCTGCTGTCTTACACATACAGGGGACATACAATATATCAGGGTTGCATTGTCTTTTGTCATTGTGGCACACTGGTGTTGTTGGACTGTCCCAATATAGTGGTCATAATAGCATACTGCCATTTATCTGGTACTGGTCTTATGACATAGTATTGGGTGGCTGGCCTTAGGGGACACACCACAGTGGACCAGAGTTTTGGCTGTATGATCATTCCACAGTCACCTGTGGAAAGCAAGACAAAAGCAGTACATTACTACTTGCACTATTATGTATGGAAAATCCACAAAGAGTCATAATAATGAGGATCCATAACTGCATTACCACTCTCATATCCTCTCATCTCTGCTTTCATGCAAAACAGACTTCCTGACAACAACATCCACATTCGACTCAAGGTCTCTCCCCCATCCCCCACACAACCTGATGTTAGTGTCTCTTCAGACTCTAATAATTATGGTGGCCACAGTGAGGCACAGGTGGGGTTGTCAGGAGCTGAATCTGTCCCAGAGGTTAACATCCTTCTTCTACCCCCATTGTCACTGCACACAGTCAGTATGCCCACACATACTCAGTCCCCACAGGCCTCATATATGGGACAGTCAGAAGGTGGAGAGATTGAACAGGCCAATTTGGCAACTATGGCTTCAGTGAGTGTAGACACTGGCCATAGCCAGAGAGCTGGTGGCATCCCACACAAGCGGATTGACAGGGGTGCTCAAAGGAGGACTGCTGTCCATCCACCACCTCTTGCAGGTGTCACATCATGGGTCACTCAGCGCATGTTTCAGGCCATCATGGAGACACACGCATGTTCTGAATGGAACACCAGACATATGTTTAGGGTTATGGATGCATCACAGTCTGACATCCGTGACTGCCTCCACCACATTGGGACACCCTGAATTGGTTCACTGATGCAATGGACAGACAGTGGGCTGAGACAGTGTCTGTCTTGGACTGTACATTGTCTGTACTTATCCATCTATATGTATATCTATATCTAATTCTATATATATATATATATATATATATATATATATATATATATATATACAGAGAGAGAGAGAGAGAGAGAATATATATATTTATAGATCTATATGTCTGTGTATGTGTATCTCTATCTATCTCTCTCTCTCTCTCGCTATATATATATATATATATATATATATATATATATATATATATATATGGATCTACTTTTCTTCATCAAAATTACACCACTTCAGCAAAAGTACACTTCAACAAAACTGCACTTTTGCTAAAGTATAGTCATTGGATCGGCTATCCCAAACAAAAAACACACTAAGAAAACATCTTTTGCAGAGGGGCAAGCCCCCCTGCACCCCACACCCTCCTACTTTAATATTCACATTCCAAGATCGCACTACAGTTGGGGAAAAGGGAATATTCCCTTATTCCCACTGTACCACGATCTCAACACTAGTTTGCTTAGTTGTACATCAACACTAAACTTTGATGTACAACTAAGATTACATGCAAACTGTATGTTTTTATAACTTCTTTTTTGTTTTTTTTCTTTTCACACGAAAGTGCATTTTTGACAAAATGCACTTTTGCGGAAGTGCACTCGCGAATTTATGTTTCATTGAAATGCAAATTCGTTGTAGTGACTGGATCCCATATATATATATATATATATATATATATATATATATATATATATATTACAGTTACTAAGTTATGGTTACAGTTACTATGAGAAAACATTATTTTTCCCCCATTTCGCTGGCTGCCAGATGGACTGTGTGTGAAACTGTGGTATAACAGGGTCTGGGAATTTGTTAATTCCCTGCTATTGTACAGTCTTGTAGTGGTATATATAATTAGTAGGGTGTGTAGGAGATACAGGGGGCTTACCCACCCTCCTGCATAAAATAGCATTTTTTCATTATTTTGCGATTCGATCTTTAAAGATTGATCTTTTTTGGTCACTGTTTTGACTATGCACTATTTGCTTATAAAACTATGTTTTACATATACATATACATGTTAGTATTGGGGTCAGCATCAAATATCCATTTCAGGTCACAATCCAACTGCATAAGATAAACTGTAGTCCAGACACATAGTCCCTCATAGGTGAATCATCCCCTCTGACCTATAGAATGAGAGTGTCTTTATCCATTGTGATTCCAATTAATTTTCTGACCTCCATTCTTGCTGCATCCATACCTCTTTGGAGATCATTCTCCAGGGCTGAGCATGCAGGGGGAATTTCCCCACAACTGCCCCCACTGAGGAATAGTAGGGCAAAGTGTCCTGAGGTCTATCCAGAATGAACATTTTCTAATGTCATCTAGAAGGTCTACTGCTGTGGCAAGTAACTGTGTCCTTCATGTTATATTTACATATATAAATACCCATGCTGTTCCTCTTAGGTCTAAAAATCCTGTCAGATCTCAGAAGTCAGCTCATAAACTTTTACCATCTTGATGATTTTCTGCTTATAGAAATGTAAATAAAATTAGCAGTAACTAAATTCCAGTGCAGATATACAAAAGAATCCAAAGTCCAGAGATAATTAGTTTCTTATAGTTGACAATCCTATGAACAATGAGAGGAGAGATGCTTTAGCCATATCCTCTTTTGATATTTTTGAAGCCATATATACTCAGTTGCAGCAAAACCTAGACTTAGTTTTGTGTTCTTACTTCCTTCATCTTGGACTGCCACTGCAGTTAATTTTGTATACAACATAGATTTTTAACATTGCTGGATTATCAATGGCTAGCCACTCTTTTTCTCCCCAGGAAGTCCAACAGGAAGCAAAATTTTGTTAATTTTTGTGATAATTTCAAACACTGAAGATCCAGCATTTCTCGCTAAAGTTTCAAGGCTCTAGCACTATCAAGTAGCATAAGTAGTTTATATGTTTATATAAGGCTAGGAACCACCAGGGTCTTTACAGGCCTAGCCATGCAACACAACCCAGTTTTGTCCCCGAGTTCCTTAGATGCCTATATGCTGCTACTAAACAGGTAACTAAGAGTTATGTGGGGGGGTGGGGTGATTATATACTTACTGCCTACTTCTGTCCATCAAAGATGTGGGGGTTAAGGTGTGGGTGAATATGAGATTTCCCATCCAATGATCAAGGTTTCTTTTGAATAGGGTCAGGGATGATCTGCTTCATTTAGATGGGAAGCTTATTCCATAGTGCAGGGATCCTTTCAGACATATATCAGTCTCTCCAGCATGTTCTATTCATGTTGCAGGAAAAGCTCAGGTCCTTGGATCTAGTGTTTCTGGTGCTGTTTTGCTGGATTCTTCTCATGGGGAACCTTTGAGGGCATTACAACTGTTGCAAGTGCCTGGTTTGGTACATGCCAAAGGGGACATTGTATTCAATGATGGGTCTGATAATTGATGAGTAATGGGGTACTATAACATCCCCAGATCTGCATGCCATACCCTTGCTTATGAGATGGGTGACATAGAATGGTTTTCTTATTATCATGGCTACATGTTGGTTGAAGGTACAATTTTACTGTGGTCAGTGCCCATTTTCTATATAACAAGAAGGTAAATTGGGGAAGTAAGTAAGGAAAGGTATAGTTATAGTACAATGGTTAGGACAGTGAATAGGAGCACATGTACAAACATAGAAGATAGGCAAGTAGGTGCTGACACAATGAGGGAGGAGGTGTACAGTGGATTAGGAGATATCAGGAAACCAGAAGGAAGACAGTATTGATGGGGAGGATTGGACAACAAACAAATAAGGGCAGGGACACAAAAAGGAGGAGAGCACTGGGATGAAACATAGGCTAGAGATGAACAGTCTGCCACCATGCCCCTGTGCCAGGCTACACAGTTCCATCACCGTTGCACCTGGGCTCTAATGAAGCAGTCAGTGGCAGGTAGGGATGGGATTCTATGAAATACAAGATGATACACTCTAAGTGGTTGATTTGGCATTCAGACACATAACATAAAAGGCAAGCATCTTACCTGTTGAGCCACTCAGACAGCAGTACTACAGTCAAAAACACAGCACAGATCAAGCCCACATATAAACTGGGTAATGGAGTGGCCTAAGTCCAACACCTGACAGGCTATGCACACTAAAGAAAAGGTGATTAAATATCCCACACAGTTAAGCACAGTAAGAAAGTCTGTAATACAGAATGGGTGCTTTTTCGGTGGTTGTTTCTAAGAAAGTTATAAGTATCGCCACACATCTTATGTGCTAGTCAATACTGTACAAAGGCTTATGTAATATGAACAGACAAAGGCCCAAAATGATGTCCAGTTTGTATATAATAATGTCATGTAAGCTTAGCTAAAGTTACTTCATTTACATATCAGTGATAATACAGTTTACTACAAAATCAGACTTGTTCTGAAGGGCAGGACTAACATATGCTGCAAACTTAGATAAGGTCTGCATCATCATGGATAAATGAGGTGTGAGGAAAGGAAAACTGTCACTGGGAGTAACAGGTGTACTTATCCCTCCATGTAGAAAGGTGCTCCAACTGACTCCAGTACAGCTGGGCATTCTCTGCTATGACTTGTACTTTGCATAAATTAATGAGATACATAAACATTGTACACCACACACACCTAAGATAAGGTCAGGAAAAAATATACATATGCATTTATATATGGATAGACAAAAGCCCAAAATGAGGTCCAGTTTGAAAATAATAATGTGCTGTGCAGCTTAGTTAAAGTTACTTCATGTCCATATCAATGATAATACAATTTACCACAAAATCAGAAATATTACAAAAGGGCAAGCCTTACAGTACTTTTGAAGAGCAATCTTTGTGACTTCAGGCTCCCATTGGCCAAGGAGTTCAGCATCGTAACATATATAGGGGTCCCTGCAGTGCTCTCCTGTTTGGGGGATGCCAGTAGCATCAACAACCCTGGTAAGACATTGACAGATCTTACTTTATACAGGGGACCATCATTAGTATCCCCCTGCAAACATTCATGGTGGTCTCGATGGAGGTGCTATAAAAATAGCTTTGCCTCCTGGAAGCACCTCAGTGCAGTCCTGCAACTAAAACTATTCTGTGAGGCAATTGTGCAAGCCTGGGTCATAGAAGAGAACTATGGCTTTCCTCTTACAGTCACACTCATTTTCAGGAACAAGACTTGTCACTGAATGTTGAGCAGCTCATTAAAATAAGAAAACAAAGAAAAAAAAGGATAACAGAAGTGCTCAGTTAAATTCTCTTCACTTTATTTTCAATTCCAGCAAAGCTTTCAGGTTTCCCCTTCTTCAGTGCTAACATAACAAATCAGTTATCCATTAAATAAATAGCAGCAATAAAACATGTGACACAGCCCATCCAATGTAAAATAAACTAAAAGCAATATATAGGGTGATTAAGTTAGTATATAAGAGTATAAGAGGGGTGATGTTAATAACATGCTTGAAAATATAGAATATGGTTGGATTACAGGGCTGCAAGCAGACATATATCCTGGCATTAATAATGCGATAAGTATTAAACTAATTTGATGCAAAAAGCAATAAAAGTTGCATTAACTATATAATTGAAATACTTGTATTGTGTTAATTGTGTTTTAACTAATTATTGCTTTTAGTTTATTTTACATTGGATGGGCTGTGTCACATGTTTTATTGCTGCTACTGTTTATTTGAATGGATAATTGATTTATTATGTTAGCACTGAAGAAGGGGAAACCTGAAAGCTTTGCTGTCGTTGAAAATAAAAGTGAAGAGAATTTAACTGAGCACTTCTGCTATCCTTCTTTTTCTTTGTTTGGTCTTGTGGTTCGCACTGGATGCAGTTTGCCACAGTAAAGGTATTTTTTGCTGCTTCAGCTTATTAAAATAGCCAGTGGCAGGGTTTGAAAAGAAATGTGCCATTATGTGCAACTCCTGTTTGGTATCTACTTCTCTGAAGTACAGGCTAACACAGAAGGCCTCTGGCTGACGAAGTTCGCAGATGACTGCAAACTAGGAGCCATAGTCAAATCCCCAAATGATGTGGACATCCTACAGAAGGGCCTCACTGAGACAGATGCCTGGTGTCAGAGCCATGGCCTCAAGCTCAATGCCAAAAAGTGCAGTGTCATCCCCTTTGGTAAAAACTCTGTACCCATGAACTACCACATAGGCAGAAATCTACTTAACACCGAATGCGTGAAAAGAGACCTTGGGACCCAGGTGGACAGTAGTCTCTCCTTTGATAGTCACATCGCCACAGTAGTCAGGAACTCTTTCTATGTGGCACACCTCATCATAAAAGGGTTCACATCTAGAAAAAAAGAGGTAATTGTTCCCCTCTACTCGTCAATCATTAGACCCATTATAGAGTACAACGCCCCTTTTGGAATGTACCTCACAAGACATCTGCAGCAGCTGGAAAGGCCACAGAAGTACCTCACAAAGAGGATTACTAGCCTCAAACAAATGCCTTACACTGAACACCTCAAAAAATTCCAGCTTTACTCCGTAGCATATCGCCTACTCCGAGGTGATCTCTGCCTAACATATAAAGCTATGGCAAACCCAGAGCTGTTGGACATGCTACACCTAAAGAAATCCCAATCCCTCCAAGCTACATGCTCTAGGGACCTAAACCTTGTCACCACAATAAACAGGACATGCTGGAGGGATAGATTCCTGTCCCAGAGACTTCCTATACTCTGGAATAAGCTGCCCATCTATGTCAAGCAAAGTTCTTCATTAGTACTCTTTAAGAAAAATCTTGATGAGTGGATGGGAAATAGGAAATACACCCCGGGGATCACTTCTGTGTCTCTGCTGGACAGTGGCACAGGAAAATAACTTTCTTGGATGGTGTAAGCTATGGTACCTTGCTGGCTAGGCTTACGTAGGCCCTTGGGCTGATAGCCTATTACCTACCTATGAACCTATGAACCTATGATACATGGGACTAATAGGTATGAATTATAGTAGTTATAGCTGTAACATGAAAACTGGACAACAACTAGTACAGAGTTACTGCTCTGTAGTGACCCCATTATGATTAAGCAAGCATAGGGATGTGCAAAATCATCTCCCCCATTCATTATGAGGGCTGCACATGCACAATGTGTCCTGCTGGTATTCTGGCATGTACACGAGGCTGTGTAGACTTGTACACTATGGTTATGCTCCTGGAAGTGAGGCCCATAATAAGTTATTCAAAGGCATTCTTGAGATGAGCCTTTATTAGCATAATCATCTCGCAGAGAGGGCCAGATCAGCACCATATAAACAACAGCAGGCACATAGATTCAAATTGCACTATGGAAGAACTAACAGACGCTGAAGAATGCAGAAGGCAGATTATCTACTTGGTGAAGGTATTTGAAGCATTTTCCTGACTACTGCTTTGTGGTAGCTATAAATGGTTGTTTGTCAGTTGAAACGTATGCTTTAGGGAAATACACAATGACTGTTAAGTGTTTAAGCAAGGGATAAGTAGTCAATGGAGCACCATGAAAGGTGTTCAGAAAAGCTATAGCACATCCAAAAGTAATTGTGAAGTGTAGCTCTTAAAAGAAGCAAGCCAGCACCATGTTGACAGCTATATTATAGTGGCACCCTAACTGGTAATGTGCATATGTTTAGGTGTGTGTGTGTGTGTGTGTGTGTGTGTGTGTGTGTGTGTGTGTGTGTGTGTGTGTGTGTGTGTGTGTGTGTGTGCGCATGTGTTAAAGGTGACCACACCTGGTATTACCACGTAGGATGTGACAGACTGTAAAGAAGAAAGTACTGTGCCATGAAGAGGGTGCCACTGTTAGACCAGTTATCTGAGTGTCATAGGCCTCTGTGTGTATTGTGCATATAGGGGGAATGTTTGACTTGCTGATTGTGTGCATGTTACTAGCTGAGGGTTAGAAAGTATACTCCTATCTGTACTACTAACACGTTCTGTGGAGTGTGCAGAAGAGACAATCTATTTTACATGGATTAAGTGGTCAATCAGTCCATATTAGCATACAGACATGGTGTATTTTTATACATGGAGCAATATTACAGGCAAGTGGAAGACTTGGAAGAACAAAGTCTCTGAGGATGGGGAAACTAGGAAAAACAAGTTCTCAGGTGTGGAGAATAAGGTTCTGCTACACACCCTCCATCTCTATGCCTGATGGCTGTTTGGGCAGGAGGCCGCTGACTGTCCCTACCATAAAAGTGCTTGGCAGAACCTTGTGGTTCACATCAGTGCTGTCAGTGGACAGTGGCCAGGACTACAGCTCTGAGCACATCAGACATAGGGACACCAATATTAACCCATAACGCTGAGAAATGTTCTATTCACTTTGCACAGGAAGGTAGGGCAATGGAAATGGAGTCATAAACTGAGCCCCCTTTAACAGAGGCAGAAGTGTTTCTGTCCTCTCTTAGAAGGGGGAACAGACACATCACAGTCCCACAATGTGGTGTTAGACCTTGGAGGTGATCTGCAGTGTATCCAAAAAAATCTCCACTGGAGATGCTCCAGGTGAGTGTTGTCATACCAGTCATACACAATAATTATGTAACATTGCTCCTTTTATCACTGCACATCTCACTAATGTTGTGTGCTTCAGGTACTGTAAGAATAACAGGGATTCATCATTCCCAGGCATCTGCACAAGGTAATGCATTATCCAGTATTTCTGGTAAGCACTCTACTATGTAATCTGTATTAAGAACAAGTTAGAAGTGATGGGTTATACTTATGCTTTGCTGTGTTCACAGGTGCTTTTCTACAAAGCAACAACACTGTGGAACTTCCACTGCCTGATGTTGGAGACTCATTCACCTCTGACGATATCAGTGAACAGCTGGCACAGTTGGGGAGTGCAGTGTCTGTGCTGGGCACAGGGAATCTTCAGACAGTAATCTCTGCTCACACCATGGACACACAACCTCTGTGCCTACAGACACCCAAGAAACACACACCACATAGGGTGAACACGTTACAGTGGGCACTCACCATCAGGGCAGTGTGACATCCCCAGTGGGTCACAGGGTGGGGGGTAATAACATGGGTATGCATACTGGTGCACATTAATAGCCTGAGGTAGGTTTGTCAATGGGTGAGACTCAAAATATATGCAGGACCATCATGGAAGGGCTACTATCACTATATCATTTGCAGACCTGATATGGAAAATGCAGGGTGTGTGAGATAACCTACAAGTGTGAGAGCCTCATATGTTTGACATTCTTGATATAATTGATTGTATACTGGTGCAAGGCAACATCTATCTGACTCACAGGCTGCATGGCAGATGCAGTCCATACAAGAAATCCACCTCTGCCTCCACAGATGGCTGCCTATCATGGACATGGATGGCCACAGTCATGGCCATGCAGTGTCAGGACATCCACAGAAACAATTAAGTGTGAAAGTGACAATGACTAGGAGAGGGCATCCACAGGTTGATCTCACTTGTTGCTGTCTAATGTTTAGTAACAGGCAATGCTTATAGTCATGCAGCATGCTGACATCTTGCCAGAGCTGTGGTACAACTGGTGAAACTCCTGTTAGAGTCATTTGTCTTGAGTGAGGGTGCATACATGATGCCCCCCAACTATCAAGCATGCCCTGGACCTGTCCATTAGATCAAGCTGCAGTACTGCAACTACTGCTGAGGATGTTTCCCAGTATGCACATAGACAAACAATCCACTACAGCCCCCAGTGCCTGTACACATTTCCCTGTAGAAGATATTGCACATTTGCACTCACTCCTCCACCTATGCATATGATGATAGCTGTGCCCTGCCCTTTGTACTTCATTACTTGGGATGCCTGTGTTTGATGACAGTGTGGCCACCCTATGCATCAGTAAGCACAGACCTTTACTGTTGTGAATATGCTTTACTGTGATAAAAAGCTGTGTGCCAGACTCTGCCTCCTGGACCAATCCCATGATGTACTGTACCTGAAACAATGTAGCATGTTTATCCCTTGCTGTGCATTCCTCCACTGGATCCTCATTTAGTTTAGCTTCCATTGCCAGGTTTGCAGGGTGATGTTCATTGTGCCATAGGTATCCCTGCTGTAAATGACCCCTAATTATTATATTGCGTAACTCTGCACACACTGGAAATATTTTTAAGCATGTGCCATGCTTGAACTGTAGGTCACCACCAAATAGATCCAGCAGCAAAACTATATCTTCAGCAGCCTGAACATATGCACCATGATGACACAAGTTTGTGACAGATCATAACTATATATATTGTCTGTCACACTTTGTGGATTTCAAATGTGTCTCGGTATCCAGGGCTCCAGGGCATATCTGGCATCACCAATAAGTTAACCCTAGAGGAAGCTGCACTTCACAAATTGTTGGTATAGGTCACAGGTGTGCTATATGTGTGTGCCATGTATGCATTGTAGATGATAACCTGTGAATTACAAACCAACTGGCACTTAATGGAGTGATAATTTCTGCAGTTCACTTACCTTATTTCCAGGCCACCAGGAGGGGTCTCTATTTCAATGTAGGTGCAGAGACTATGGTCCCCATTACCTCAGGGGAAATAAGGTATTCCATATAAATACTGCATAGTGCTGGCTCTCTCTCCTCAGTGGTAAGTGGAAATCGCATATGCTTTCCTACATACTCCATTGAGGAACTGATGGGGTATTTGCAAGTAGATAGTATACGTAAAGTCACATGTACCTTTGTATCCAGTGGTATATGTAATGCATGACTCCAGTGGCCTGCTGATGAGACTGATACATGTCTACCAGCTCTTTTATGGTGTCTCTGTTCACACAAAAATAGTCTGCAATGATGTACAATGTCAGTATTATCAAGAACAGGAAATGTTAACCTTGGACAGATGGCATGGCACCTCCAAGGGTGATGCTTGAACAACAGTGGCACATAGGAACAATAATAGTCTATTGTATATACATGTTAAATTCTGTGACAACCCCTTAGCATGCTTCTGCAATTTCTCAGTATGTACAAAGGGTTTTTACTGTAGTCATTAACATTGATGGTGGCACATCACTTCATGATTTTTAAACATTTCTGAATCCCTCTGCCATCTTGTTTTATTTCATTTGTAAACAAAGAGACCCTCACTGTAGTACTATTGTTCATTACCATCTGATTTTATAGCCATTAGCTTATGCCAAAAGCACCTCTGCAGCTCGGACTTCAACACTCATGCTCACTGTGTTTCTTAATCACACACACCCTGTGTGTGGCACTCATTGCACGCAACTACCTACAACAATGTGTCTGACATTTCTGAATCCCTGGGTATGTCTTGAGTACAGCAATGCATTCTGACATAAAACACATTTATTTTCATGGATGTCTCTGATGTTTGTTCAAAAATTGTAATAAAGCAGCTGATTTACAGTACTATTTTAAACCAAAAGATGCAGCTTTGTTTATATTTTATCCATTTCTATTTGTTGATCGGGTACGCAAGCCATCCCAAAGATTCTTTTCAGCCACAGCCTGAGATCACTAAGGAACAACAGAATAAACAGTAGATAACAGACAACAGTACACTTTTCAGCAGAATCCTACCGTAGACAGATTACAAAAACATAGCTTACAAGCTATTCATGTGATAACCATGTATATTAATCTGCAGAGACCATGAACTGTTGTCAAGAATATTGATATCTAAGGTGTATGCATAGGCATATTTATAGTTTGCTTAGAAATATCTATAGTATGTGTCTTTTGGGGATTCCAGTGGATTGCACTATATGGTTCTGAAGCAATAAGCTGAAATACTTTACTGGACCTATTATTTATATAGTTACACATTCATTTGATCACAATCATAGATTGGAAGTATACACAGCCATACAAGCTGCTATCAAATGTGTGGGGGGTGCATATGTGTGCATGTTCTGTGGGTTGACTGCATGCTTCTGACAGCAGCAAGATGAAATACATTACTGTGACCATTATTTATATGCTTATTCAAACAGACATCACCAGAGGTGCATACAGTCAATAAACTGACTACAGTTAGGGGGTACAGATCTGTGTTTGTGTATGTGTGTGTAGTAGGTTGAAATGAACAACTATGGCAAATTATTATTTTTATTTTATTGCAATCTAATATCTGAGGTGTGCACAGTCAAAACATTGACTTTAATTGCTGGGAATGATCCTGTTTGTGGATGAAAATGGGACTGAATGACCTTGTCATTACTTTCTCAAATTCAGCAATCAGTATTCCGGCTTTGCAGGACTAAAAAGAAGTTATGTACTTACCATAACGTTCCATGTGAGTTGTTTATCTCGCCTTTATTCTCACCAGTGGGTTCGGAGCTGATCCTCGTCTCCGACACAGCCGATAGCAAAGCTCAAGGTTTGCCAGTAGCTCAAGACCAAGCCCCATATCCCACAATGCACTGCTGGAATTACCTCAGATCTTGTTTGCTGTGAATAACAGTATATATATATATATATATATATATATATATATATATATATATATATATATATATATACCCTTTTATTTATTTCTACCAAGGACACTTCCCGAAGGGGAAGAAGAAATATTGAATAACCAGGATGGTACTAGCCTCCCAGTCAACAGTCAGCCAGGAGGGGGAAGGAGGGCGGGACGTGAGAATAAAGGCGAGATAAACAACTCACATGGAATGTTATGGTAAGTACATAACTTCTTTATGTGAAGTTGTTAAATCTCGCCATTTACTCTCACTGATAGGTAGCGTCCCTAGCACCCTCAATCTTGGGCGGCTCATGGAAGTATGTTCTTTAGTACAGTGGAACCAAAGGAAGACCTGTCCCTTGAAGCCTTATCTACTTTGTAATGCTTGATAAAGGTATGAGGCTTAGGCCAAGTGGCTGCAGCGCAAATATTGTCAAGGGGCAATTTAGCTTGAAAAGCAGAAGACGTAGAGACGGCTCTGGTAGAATGAGCCTTAGGTTTGTTTGTTAATGGCATGCTCGCATTTTCATAAACAAAGGATATACAATCAGATAACCATTTAGATAAGGTTGTTTTAGCCACTGGATTGCCTTTTCTGGCTTCTGAGAAGGATACAAAAAGTTGATCTGATTTTCTAATATCCTTAGTTCTGTCAAGATAAAATCTGAGCTGTCTGTGTACATCAGGTTTGTACAGCATGTATTCCAATTTCCTAGAGTGGTTGGGAAAAAAGACTGGCAGACCAATGACCTGATTGATATTTGATTCAGAACAGAGTTTAGGTAAAAATGAGGGGTTTGTTCTGAGAGATACTCTATCAGCATAGAAAATCATGCAAGGTGGTCTGATAGATAAAGCTTGAAGTTCTGCGGGCAGAAGTAATGGCCACAAGAAAAATAGTTTTCCAGGATAAATATTTGTGATCAGAAGAGGATGCTGGTTCAAAAGGGGGAAGAATAATTTGAAACAGCATAAAGTTTAAATTCCAGGGAGAATAGGGAATTTTGATAGGAGGTCTCATGTGAAGAATGCCTTTAAGAAAAGTCTTAGATAATTTATGGCCCATAACATCTGAGCCACCAAACCCAAGGTGAATATTTAAGGTGGCAGCTAACTGGACTCGAACTGCAGCAACTGCTGCCCCTTCCTTAAAAATCTTTGTCAAGAATTCTAAACTAGATGATAGCGGAGCTCGGAAAGGGTCAATCTTCTGCGTGTTGGCCCAAATTGAGAACCTTTTCCATTTACTGCCATATAATTTCCTGGTAGATGGCTTGTGAGAAAACAAGAGAATTTGTTTTGTATCTTCTGAAATTGAATGAAGCCTGGCAATTAGGGGAAGTGGATTAGCCAAGCAGTCAGTTTCAGGGACTGCAGTGAAGGATGGAGGTCCCCTGACGGGTGCATCAGAAGGTCCGGAACTGGGTCCAGGATCCATGGATCTTCCAACAGATGATGGTGGAGAAACGGGAACCAAATCTGTCGAGGCCAGTAGGGAGAATAACAGTCCTTCCCAGCGATTTTGCTTTCTGTAAAAATCTAGGTATCAATGGGAAGGGTGAAAATGCATAAAGGAGACCCGGGGGCCAATCGTGTAAAAGTGCATCTCTCAGGGGATGACCAGGAGGTGGTATTAGGGCAAAGTAGCTTCTGCATTTTGAATTGATGTGGCTGGCAAAGAGGTCGCAGCAAGGCTGGCCCCATTTGCAGAAAATCAACTCCGCAACTTGTTGTTTGAGAGACCACTCGTGAGGGAGCAATATCGCCCTGCTTAGCTTGTCCGCTATCACGTTGGATTTCCCCAGGATGTGCGTTGCTAACAGAAAATGCTGGGATGACACAGCCCATTGCCAGACCCTGAGGGCTTCTCGACAAAGGGGGCAAGATTTGGTTCCGCCTTGCTTGTTCAAGTACCAGACTACTGACATGTTGTCCGTCTCGATTGCAATAGTTCCTAGAGGGAGAGAGTCCTGAAAGTACTGCAATGCCAGAAGTACCATTCTCAACTCTAGAACATTGATGTGCAGATGTGATTCTTGATCTGTCCATGTGCCTTGGGCAGTCTTTCCCTGAAAATGCCCCCCCCACCCTATCAGGGAAGCGTCCGTGGTCACAGTGGCTACTGGGGGGAGAACAAAGGGTCTTCTGATTGTGACATGAAGAGACGTCAACCGCCACCAAAGGTCTCTCTTGCAAAAATCCATGATGAGAATCATGTGGTGCAACAGTAGTTTCTGGTACGACCACTGAGCAAAGAGGAGCCATTGAAGAATTTGCATATGCATCCTTGTGAGTGGTATAGCCAGGATTGCTGCCACCATCAAACCTAGTACCTTCAATACCTCTGCTGCTGTAGCTTTGTTCTTTGACACCAGTGAGCTGACATGTTGGCGGAGAAGTGAGACTCTTTCGATAGGAAGATGTAGAGTGGTAGTTGATGTATCTAACTCTGCTCCTATAAAAACAGTATGCTGCGATGGCAATAAGGCAGACTTTTCGAAGTTGGTTGCAATGCCTAATTGATGGCAGAGTGTCAGAGTGTATTGTGTTGCCTGAGTCAATTGATGCCTGGTGGTAGCAGTGAGGAGCCAATCGTCTAGGTATGGAAACACCTGGAATCCTAGACGTCTCAAGTGAGCCATGACCACTGCCATGCATTTGGTGAACACTCTGGGGGCTGTAGTGAGACCAAAGGGCAGGGCTCGAAACTGGTAATGATTGGCTCCCAGCCGGAAACACAGATGATCTCTAGAGTGTCTGTTCATCTTTATGTGATAGCACACGTCCTTGAGATCTATGGAGCACATCCAATCACCTTTCCCTAGGAAGGGAAGAATGGACTGAAGCGTGACCATTCAGAACTTCTCTTTCTTTACGAACTGGTTGAGTCTACTGAGGTCCAAGATAGGTCTCCAGTCCCCTGTTTTCTTTGGTACCAAAAAGAATCTTGAGTAAGTTCCGAATCCAACTTGGTCTGCTGGGACTGGTTGGATGACTCTTTATTCTAGCAATCTTTGGACTTCTATGATTGCTTGTTCCCTGAGATTGGGTGGAACATCTGGGATTCTCTTTACAGGAATGGGAGGGGAAGAGAACGGTACCCATGTATCTGTTGTTATGTTTAGCCAGGCTTCTGGGTACAAAGACAAGTGACCCCTGACTGCCTCCAGAGCTGAACAGTCGGGCCCCCTTTCAGGGGCACTGGTAGAGTTGACTGGAGAACTGACCCCTATCATCCTGTTGTTGCAGACCCCCTCTGCCTCGGGGGCAGCATCTTCCATTATAACCCCCTTCTCTGCCTCTAGAGGGGGTTTCTCCACGTGTGTCCTGAAAGGCTCCCTGTGCTTTTGAGAACCACATTTTCCCTCCCCTAGGGCCCTTGGGGTAGGGCCGAGTAGGGGTAGAAAAATGGACTCCAACGACAGATAAGGTCTTGCCTTCCTGCTCACACCTGGTTAAAGTTTCCTTTACTTTGTGCCCAAACAGTGATGAGCCATCAAATGGGGTGTTAATAAAGGAAGACTTAAAGGGTTCTGCAAAGGAACAGAGACGCATCTAGGCTTGTCTTTGAAGAGCAATGCCCGAACTAGCGGATTTACTCAAACCATCAGCTGCAAAGGATATGAGACGCATGGACGAGTTTACCACTGAGTTTAGGGTAGCGTGCTGGGCGTTGACTTTGTCGGCCACCCCTGCAGCTACCATACCCTGGAGAGTATCTCCTAGCTCTTTCAGGAGATCTCTTTGTAGTCTCATAAAGTGGGTTAAGTAGTTCAGTGATCGCAGAGAAAAAGTTGCTGAACTAAACATGCATTTCCCATATCTATCCATGACCCTAGAATCTCTGTTAGGAGGATGGATACATGTGGATGTCTCAGACACTTCCTTTTTGGTGGCTGCAGCTACCACCATGGCATCAACAGGCACTCCCTTTGTCAAAAATGGCTTGTCCACTGGGGCAGACATGAATTTATTGGGCTTATGAGGAACAGGTTCCATGGCCTCCGGTGACTCCCACGCCTTACGAGAGATCAGTTCCATGAGCTCGTCATAAGGCAGAGACACCCAAGAAGTGGAAGGTTGTGACCCAAAAGCCTTCAAGAGCATGGACTCATCCTCAGTAGGGGTCTTGGACTGCCAATCGCCCCTCTGACTAAGAATCTCTAGTATCTCTGCAAAGGAGATATCCTCAGAGGGGGATCGAGGGGACCCTTCTGACTCATCCAAGTCCATGTCAGATGTCAAAGACTCCTGTGGGGGAGTCTAAGTGCCTCCTCTTACACAGTCTCTTCCTGGGTACCTCCTCAGTGGGGGGATCTGGGGAGGTCTCAGAAGAGCAGGGTATGCCCTGGAGGGGTACTTGAGGCTCGGGGTCTCTACGCTTGGGGGGACCAGTAGATGAAGAAGCAGACACAGGAGCTTGAGGGGAGAGGGAAGGCTGAACCGATGCTGATGTTGTCTTTGCAGACAACACTCTCCTCATAGCATCAAAGGCACCATGGCTCTGATGAGAAGGAGTGGACGGACCCAAGAGTACCATCCGATCCTCCCGCACCGAAACCCTGGGCTCCGAGCCTGAGGTAGGATCCGAGCTCATTCGAGCCGAAACCCCGAGAGGAAGAGTCAGCACCGACAAATCGATTTGACTATCCTCCCCGGACCCAATGGGTCGGTGCCGAGGACATCCGAGTAGATGGAGCCGATAGCACTGATGCGGGTATCAGTTCCAAGGGTTCGACAATCATCGGTTTAGTATCCTTTGGCTTTGAGAGTCCAGTACGGCTCGGAGGAGGAGTAGACAAATCCGGTTCCATGGTCTTCGGCACCGACGAGCTGGTCGGGGCCGACAACAATTTGGCAAGCCCTGGTGCCTGTAAAAGCTTTTGCACTAGCTGATCCATGTCCAAATCTGAAAGGCTGACTGAGGACTTAGCTGAATGCACCAAAGGTGCTGACGGGAGCAGAGGAGAAGAGGGAACTTCAGAGACCGGCTCCAATACTGAGAGCTGGCTCCGAATCAAAGGTCCACTTGGTTCCGAAGTCTGTGGAACCGATGACCCTCCCTCTGAAGTTTTCACCTTTTTTGTCACTTTAGGATCTGTAGATTTTGTGGATTTTGAGGATTTGGAGGACGTGCTCGTACCCTCATGGCTACTCAACACCTCAGAAAAGGAATGCTGTAATAATCCCCTGTCTATAAGCTTCCTTCTTCTCTCCAAGACGACTCTTGCAGAAAAGGAATGGGAAATGCTGCAAGTGTCTTGGAGGTGTTTAGCCCCCAGACAGTAGACACATTGAATGTGTCCATCAGTGACAGACATTTTCTGCCCACAATCTGGGCATTTTATGAATCCCGATTTAGGATGGGATTTCTCCTTTTCATCCGACATAGTTAAATAAAACAAAACAGTAAACTGCAAAACGTAAGACAGTAAAGTCCTTACTTAACTTGTAAAGACCCTCAAAACAACTAAGCCCAATCTGGGCACTATATATAACAAATAATTATACATTACAAATATAGGGCTAAAGAGGCCCACAGAGAAAAACCCTGACTATTAGAAAAGACTAATACGTGTAAATAGGGCTAAAGGCCCACACAAACCACCTAAGCCAACAGGGCACTAACTATCTAAAACTATAGATTTTATTATCTAATTATCTAATACTAACACACAACTATCTTAGAAAAACAAAACAGAAAAGTTTTTTTTATAAAACTTGCTGTTTTTTTCCCGCAAATGGTCCGAGCTAGCTGGATCACTGAGATCTCTCTTGCCACGGCAAACTAGATCTGAGGTAATTCCAGCAGTGCATTGTGGGATAAGGGGCTTGATCTTGAGCTACTGGCAAACCTTGAGCTTTGCTATCAGCCGTGTCGGAGCCAAGAATCGTCTCCAAACCAGGCTTGTCTTCGAAGAGCAATGCCCGAACTAGCGGCTTTACTCAAACCATCAGCTGCAAAGGATATGAGACGCATGGACGAGTTTACCACTGAGTTTAGGGTAGCGAGCTGGGCGTTGACTTTGTCAGCCACCCCTGCAGCTACCATACCCTGGAGAGTATCTCCTAGCTCTTTCAGGAGATCTCTTTGTAGTCTCGTAAAGTGGGTTAAGTAGTTCAGTGATCGCAGAGAAAAAGTTGCTGAACTAAACATGCATTTCCCATATCTATCCATGACCCTAGAATCTCTGTTAGGAGGATGGATAGATGTGGATGTCTCAGACACTTCCTTTTTGGTGGCTGCAGCTACCACCATGGCATCAACAGGCACTCCCTTTGTCAAAAATGGCTTGTCCACTGGGGCAGACATGAATTTATTGGGCTTACGAGGAACAGGTTCCATGGCCTCCGGTGACTCCCACGCCTTACGAGAGATCAGTTCCATGAGCTCGTCATAAGGCAGAGACACCCAAGAAGTGGAAGGTTGTGACCCAAAAGCCTTCAAGAGCATGGACTCATCCTCAGTAGAGGTCTTGGACTGCCAATCACCCCTCTGACTAAGGATCTCTAGTATCTCTGCAAAGGAGATATCCTCAGAGGGGGATCGAGGGGACCCTTCTGACTCATCCAAGTCCATGTCAGATGTCAAAGACTCCTGTGGGGGAGTCTAAGTGCCTCCTCTTGCACAGTCTCTTCCTGGGCACCTCCTCAGTGGGGGGATCTGGGGAGGTCTCAGAAGAGCAGGGTATGCCCTGGAGGGGTACTTGAGGCTCAGGGTCTCTACGCTTGGGGGGACCAGTAGATGAAGAAGCAGACACAGGAGCTTGAGGGGAGAGGGAAGGCTGAACCGATGCTGATGTTGTCTTTGCAGACAACACTCTCCTCATAGCATCAAAGGCACCATGGCTCTGATGAGAAGGAGTGGATGGACCCAAGAGTACCATCCGATCCTCCCGCACCGAAACCCTGGGCTCCGAGCCCGAGGTAGGATCCGAGCTCATTCGAGCCGAAACACCGAGAGGAAGAGTCAGCACCGACAAATCGATTCAACTATCCTCCCCGGACCCGATGGGTCGGTGCCGAGGACATCCGAGTAGATGGAGCCGATAGCCCTGATGCGGGTATCAATTCCAAGGGTTTGACAATCATCAGTTTAGTATCCTTCGGCTTCGAGAGTCCAGTACGGCTCGGAGGAGGAGTAGACAAATCCAGTTCCATGGTCTTCGGCACCGACGAGCTGATCGGGGCCGACAACAATTTGGCAAGCCCTGGTGCCTGTAAAAGCTTCTGCACTAGCTGATCCATGTCCAAATCTGAAAGGCTGACTGAGGACTTAGCTGAATGCACCAAAGGTGCTGACGGGAGCAGAGGAGAAGAGGGAACTTCAGAGACTGGCTCCAATACTGAGATCTGGCTCCGAATCAAAGGTCCACTTGGTTCCGAAGTCTGTGGAACCGATGACCCTCCCTCTGAAGTTTTCACCTTTTTTGTCACTTTAGGATCTGTAGATTTTGTGGATTTTGAGGATTTGGAAGACGTGCTCGTACCCTCATGGCTACTCAACACCTCAGAAAAGGAATGCTGTAATAATCCCCTGTCTATAAGCTTCCTTCTTCTCTCCAAGAGGACTCTTGAAGAAAAGGAATGGGAAATGCTGCAAGTGTCTTGGAGGTGTTTAGCCCCCAGACAGTAGACACATTGAATGTGTCCATCAGTGACGGACATTTTCTGCCCACAATCTGGGCATTTTATGAATCCCGATTTAGGATGGGATTTCTCCTTTTCATCCGACATAGTTAAATAAAACAAAACAGTAAACTGCAAAACATAAGACAGTAAAGTCCTTACTTAACTTGTAAAGACCCTCAAAACAACTAAGCCCAATCTGGGCACTATCTATAACAAATAATTATAGATTACAAATATAGGGCTAAAGAGGCCCACAGAGAAAAACCCTGACTATTAGAAAAGACTAATACGTGTAAATAGGGCTAAAGGCCCACACAAACCACCTAAGCCAACAGGGCATTAACTATCTAAAATTATAGATTCTATTATCTAATTATCTAATACTAACACACAACTATCTTAGAAAAACAAAAAAGAAAAGTTTTTTTTATAAAACTTGCTGTTTTTTTCCCACAAATGGTCCGAGCTAGCTGGATCACCGAGATCTCTCTTGCCACGGCAAACTAGATCTGAGGTAATTCCAGCAGTGCATTGTGGGATAAGGGGCTTGATCTTGAGCTACTGGCAAACCTTGAGCTTTGCTATCAGCCGTGTCGGAGCCAAGAATCGTCTCCAAACCCATCAGTGAGAATAAACGGCGAGATTTAACAACTTCACATTGTGTATTTCTGTGAAGCAAGATGGAATACTTTAGTGTTGCTACACTACTGTGGACATTATTTTTATCACAATTATACATAAGAGGTATAAGCAGTTAACAAAGCAGCTATAATTGTTGCATACAGGAGCTGTCTGCCAATAAACATGACTGACCCTGTTGTCAATTGTACATCTTAAACAGTCATTATTCTGTATTTGCAGGACTAATATGTGTGTGAATTAAGCTTGAAAACCTTATTATGGCTACTCTTTGACTTGAGACGTACCTCCCTGGACTACATGAAAAGAGACATGGAAGAGCTCTCGGATCATGTGGCCCAGGCAGGTATGACCCTAGCCCTCAGTAGCATCCTGCCTTCACCCAGAATGATACCACAATATAAGGATAAAATGATTGATTTCAACAATTGGCTAAGCTTATGGTGTCATTCAAAGGGGATCCAGTATCTGTCTGCCTGGGATGACATGATTGACAGACCACGATGCTTTGCCAGAGATGGTCTGCACCTGTCGCCACTGGGATTCAGGTTACTGGCTAAGGCTCTTGCCACCCCTATAGTGCCTTTTTTAGGCAAACTTCAAAGGACAAAACCACCACCGTAACAGGTACAAGCATGCAAAATCTGAAGGTAATGCTACTCAATGCTAGAAGTCTAAACCTCAAAATGCACTCTCTCGAGGCACTCCTAAAAATGGAGAACATCGATATCTGTGCAGTAACTGAGACCTGGTTCAAGGCTCCAGAGAGCACCCCTGCAATACCAGGCTACAACTCTTACCACACTTTTCTGACACCAAACCAGGACCGAAACACTAAAGGTGGAGGAGTGTCAATATTCACCAAGGATATTCACACCACCAGGCTATTTGGCCAACACAATGTGTCTGAAATTCTCCAAGTGCAACTAACACTAGGTAAGACTGCAATCCAAATTGTAGCTTGCTACAGATCACCCACCATACCCCAAGATTCTCACTACACCTTTCTAAACATACTGGAAAATATTAAGATAGAACCAAACACCCTAATACTGGGTGATTTTAACTACCCTGCCATTAACTGGGAAAACTACTCATGTCCCAACACCTTTGCGTAGCTGTTCTTGGAATTCATAAATTCCAATGCCCTGGATCAACTAATCCATAGTCCCACCAGGGGCTCCAATATCCTAGACCTGGTCATTACCAACATGGGAAATCAATGCTCCATACCTATGGTCACCCCTCGTTAGTCAGGTCTGACCATAAGCAAATCGCTCCTTAACATCCACATCCCACCCCACCCCCAGTAAAGAAACCACCATAAAAAACTTCTCCAAAGCCAACGTCATGCTACTCAAGTCAGAAGTGACAAACTTCATGACACCCATGCAGACGGGAACTAAAAGTTCAACTGCTGAATCCTACACTAAGGCACTGTACGAGCACATCCACTCATGCATGAATCGTGCCATCCCAAATAGAACCAAAATGCTCTCATCCAAAAAAAGAAGCCAATCTGGTGGTCCCCTGCCATAAACAAACTTTACAACAAAAGGAAGAAACTTTTGCAGAAAAGAGGAAAATCCCAGGATGCAAAAAACTCCCTTAGTAGCCTCAGTAAGAAAGTGAGATGCCTCATAAAATCCTCCAAAGCTAGTTACGAAAATAAAATTGCCAAAGATTCCAAAGACAACCACAAAGCATTCTATAACTATGCCAAGAATCTAAATGGCAATGCTCAGATCTGCTCTGAGCTAAAACAGAATGGCATTAAATATACTGATCCGAAGGATATTGCCAATATCATGGCAGATCGATTCAGTGCCAATTTCACCCCCCTCTCACCCCCTAAATGGCCCATCTCAATACCGGAAGATTGCCAAATTCCAGTAATAACGGCCACACAGGTACAAAACGCACTCTCTAAAGCCAAGAATACAGCATCCATGGGACCAGATGACATCCCGGGCTGTGTACTACATGAACTACAATATGAACTGGCACCTCACCTACGTGTCATGTTTAATCATAGCCTTACCTCAGGTTTCGTGCCCACTGAGTGGCGCAGAGCTACAGTTATCCCAATCCACAAGGGGAGATCCACCTTGGATCCCGGAAACTACCGTCCCATCAGTCTGACAAGCCTTATCTGCAAGGCCATGGAGCGTATTATCATGGAACTTATAAACAAAGACATTGGCAACCTTCAAACACTGGACCCCACCCAGTTTGGGTTTGTGAAGGGCCGATCTTGTCTCCTGAACCTGATTGACTTCTTTGAATCAGTCTCCAGAGCCATGGACAAGGGTAAGGTGGTCCACACAGCCTATCTAGACTTTGCCAAGGCCTTTGACACCATCCCCCACTCTGGAATCATAGATAAACTTACTAAGTTGGGCATTAATCCCTATGTCACCCAGTGGGTTGCTAAATGGCTTACTGACAGAACCCACACTGTAAAAGTAGCCGACTCCAAATCCAGCTCCAGACAAGTGACAAGTGGAGTACCTCAGGGTTCAGTCCTGGGGCCGCTCTTGTTTGGCATCTACTTCTCTGAAGTACAGGTCAACACTAAGGGACTCTGGCTAACAAAGTTTGCAGATGACTGCAAACTGGGAGCCATTATTGAATCCCCAAATGATGTGGATACTCTACAAAAGGGCCTTACAGAAACAGATGCTTGGTGCCAAAGCCATGGGCTCAAGCTCAATGCCAAGAAATGTATTGTTATCCCTTTGGGAAAAACATGTATCCATGAATTACCATATAGGTGGCAGTACACTAAACACAGAAAGTGTGATAAGAGACTTAGGGACACAGGTGGACAGTGGTCTCACCTTCGATAACCACATCGCCACAACAGTCAGGAAATCCTTCTATGTGGCACACCTCATCACGAAGGGCTTTTCATCCAGAAAAAAGGAGGTCATTGTCCCACTGTACTCATCCCTCATTAGACCCATTATAGAATACAATGCCCCATTTGGTATGTACCTCTCAAGACATCTGCAACAACTGGAAAGGCCTCAGAAATACCTCACTAAAAGAATCACAGGCCTAAAACAGATGCCCTACACTGACCGCCTTAAAAAACTCCAGCTATACTCTGTCGCATATCGTCTACTCAGAGGCGATCTCTGCTTAACATACAAGGCCATGTCAAACCCAGAGCTGTTGGACATGCTACACTTAAAGAAATCCCAATCCCTCAGAGCTACACGCTCCAGGGATCTAAACCTTGTCATCACAATAAACAAAACATGCTGGATGGATAGGTTCCTGACCCAGAGACTCCCCAGACTCTGGAATAGATTGCCCATACATGTCAAGCAGAGTGCCTCTTTGGACCTCTTCAAGAGGAACCTTGACGACTGGATGGGAGAAAGGAAATTCACCCCAGGGATCATGTCAGTCACCCTGCTAGACAGGGGTCCAGGAAAATAAATAATGTGGGAAGAAATAGCCAGGGAATTGTTATGGCTAGGCTTGTATAGGCCCTAGGGCTGATAGCCTAGTACCAACCTATGAACCTATGAACCTATGAAACAAAGTTGAAATACTTTACTATGACATAGTAATCAGACATCTGAGGGATAAGCACCCAACAAAGTGACTATCTTTTCTGGGTATGGGGCTCTCTGTGGATTTAAGTATCTGACTTTGATGTAATTTGTACAGGTTAAGTGGTCATTGCTCTGGCTTTGCAGAATGAATGTATATCTGTATGAATTAAGTTGGAATACCTTACTGTGGCTACTACTTGTGTGAATCAGATGTGAAATGCATCAGTCTGGCATGTCACTACTGTATTTTTCAACCACAGAAACACATTATTATGCATCCAGACTCTCTGCATAGCAGGGAAACCTCAGGTTCCTTTTAAATGAAAACTCAGCAAGATAAAGGTGTCTGTTTGTTACCCCAGTTGCATTTTTAATATGGCATTGATTTTTAAATGCATAATGAGGTTATGTTTTGTCTGTTTGGTCCTCCTGTTGTTTCTGCAAGCAGTGGCCTCTTGGGCATAGCTTTTTCATTGATTTTGGTGTTTATTGCTAGTGATATCTGAACATTTAGACTAGTTTGTGGGTGATGCTCAGTTTTCTAGACTCGTTTTCTGAGTAATAAGTCACAATTCAAGTGTTGGGCTGGTTGTTACACAAATGTTATATTAATTAGTTGTCAACATTTTTGGCTGGTTGTGTGTACATTTCAAGATCCTTTTCCTAGATTTTCAATATCTGTAGTTTGACAGGTATGCCTGGTTATTTCACTTTGATCCTCACTATGAGCTCAGATTGCTGAACCTTTCTAATAAGACTATAATGTATTTTACTGCCTTCCCTTCTGCCTAACTCCATGAATTGAGGGAGATCCTTCCCCAGACATTCGCATGGAGCTAGGACCCCCCCCCCCTTCAACACACACACACACACACACACACACACACACACACACACACACACACACAAACAGGCAAAGAGTCATACAGACAACCTAGGATGGACCTTTATTGAATGCATCCTAAAAGATCTGTGGTTATTGTAAGTACACATCTTTCATTTATTCACATATTAATATATATGGATTCATATATATATCAGCACATCTGCTCCAATGTTTGCAAATCAGCCGCATATTTCAAACTGTGGTAGTCGTGTTGTGCCTTCTTTAATGATTTGCAACCAGTATGCATATTTTAAAGTTTAGAGCCCAGCAACTAAGAATCCAGTTCAGGTAACACTCTATATGATGTATACAAAATAAACTCCTGCCCAGGCATATATGGTTAACAAATGATGCTATCCTTAGCAAGTAGTAGAACACGCAATACTTTAGCTAGTCATCAATTTCCCCATTATTTTTTTTTTTCATTGCACATACTCTCTGCAGCAAATTTTGCTTTAAGCTATTTTTCTGTACTTCATCAGTTCTGGACTATCCATTGCTCAGCAATAATTTATTTTCTGTACCATGCATGGATTGCTATCTTTGTTATTTTCAGAACAGGACAAACATTTCTTTCAAACCATCCAATAGGAAGTCAATTTTTTTCTGATAACTTCATATTTAATGAAGATATACGATTTTGACATTAAAAATGCTACTAGCATGTGGTAGGAATCGAAGAAGTGATTACAGACAGTATAATTATTGCGTTCATCTTTTTGCCAATATTTATTTTTAATTTTTATGGTTAAAATATTATAAATGCTTTCAGTTGTCTTTTTGTTTGCTTGCCAATCCAGTAACAGTGTTTTCAGATGTTAATAATAACCATATTGTTTTATGTTGTGGAATTGATAACCAAATGTTGAGTAAACCTCTGTGAACTGGACTAGTGGCTATTGTGATTATAGCAGCCATGTCTCTACCCACAATATCTCTGTAATTCTCATCAAAGTGCCAAAATCCATTGTGTTCATACATTGGTTGACTCTTTTATGGTCTCTCTTCATGATATTTTCTATTAGCTTCAGGCTGGACAACTGTTCCAGGAGTAGCATGTCAACACATTTGGCTATCTCAGTGCCTCACCAGGGAAGATTTTCCATTCGTGAGCATAGAGGGGGAATCTCACTACAACTGCCTTTTCTGGGGGGGGGGGGGTTGGAACGACTCTGGCAAAGTGTCCTGTTATCTACCCAATACGGATATTATTCTACTGCCTTCTAAAATACCTGTCCTGTGTGAAGATGACAGCGAATGGTTTAAAAGTTCTTGATATGGAAAATATTAGTACCTTTCACTTATTCACCCTCACTGCTTCCCTTATGTTTTGGAATCCTGCCATAACTCAAAATACACTTCTTAATATTATGCCTTCTTAAATGGTTCCATGCCTAAATAAATATAACTACATGGCTTGAACAATGGGATGAAAAATGATTCATCCAGATTTCAGTTTTTCCTGTTAGGTGCTGGGCTGTACATTCCCACTGCAGCAAAGTATGGGCTTTGCATTTCCTCTATACTTCACCCAGTCTGGGCTATCTATTGGTAGGCAGTAGATTATAGTTTTTATTTTGTATTCCTCATGTATATTTTTAACCCTGCTGGATTATCATTTGCTGGGCAATCTTTTTTTTTATTTCAAATTGTCTGTTATCCCCACATGGTACATCTATGCCTTCCTGTTAAATAGTCTCCATGCATGGGTAGGGAGGGAGAATTTATCATGATTGTTTCCACTGGAGGACCTTCAGGTAAACAGTCCTATGGTCTGCCTAAGATTAACCTTTTTCCAATATCTTCTAAAAGATCTGTTGCTAAAAGAATTACTTACATCTGTAATTTATTCACTTATTAATATACATGTGTAAATGTCTTTAACCTTGGTACTGCTCTTCTATCTTAGAGTCATCCAATTCTCAAACTCAGCTTATATTAATATTCATTTTTTGATCATTTTTGCCTGTATAAATCTATGTGGCTCTGCAACTGATATCCATTTTGGGTAATAATCCAGATACACAAAGTAACATTTAGGGTTCCTATTATGTAAGCAAATGCTTAAAGTTGTGAACGCTGTTTAATCGAACATGTTTACCTGAAATGGCAAAACTCCGAAAGTACGGAACAGTGATTTTTTACCCCAGGGGAAAAAATCACAGGGCCATTTTCATGACTTTGCCATTTCCTCCACTGTGGTGCGATCTCGAAGTTGGTATATTTAAGTAGGGGGGTGTGGGGGCGAAGCCCCCGACTTTATTTTGTGTGTTTTGTTTTTTTTTTATGGATAAGCAATTTTTTTCCCTGGGAAACAAATTGCTGATCCGTGTGTTTGGCATTTTGGATTTTTGATGTGTTTGGGCCGATTATACAGCATTCACAATTTCAAGCAATTGCTGATATAATATAGACCCAACATATAGTCTAAGCATATAGGTTCAGATATTTGAATCATCAGCCATGAACAATGGGATGCCAGATGATTTATTTCATCTGTTAGCTAAAATGCTGCACATGCTCAGTCCAGCAAAACCTAGACCACCCCATAGTTCACCAATTCTGGGCTATCATGTCTGGGCAACATGTGAACTGTTAACTTTGCTGCATTATCACTTACTGAGCACCCTTTTTTGTTCTTTTCATTCCCAAGCTGTCCAATAGGAAACCATTCTTTTGTGATGACTCCAGACTTAATGTGGATGCAAGATGTTTCACTAAACACTGAAGGACATACCTCTCAACCTCTTTGCACAAGAAATCTGGACAAAGCCAAAAATAATGGGGGACAAGGGCACAAAAAACATGGCTTCTGCAAACTTAGAACATTGATAGAATAACAGATTTTGCTTTAGCATCCATTTTCTGAAACATATGAAGTCCGAAACTCAAATGCTTGTCATTATTTAGTGACTTCCTTCCTGAATGATTTGCTAGAAACCCATAAATTTTATAAGGGGCAGACCAAAAATATGAGCTAAAAATATGGATATTCTGCAAAAATCTAAATGGTTGAGAGGTATGCTGAAGGCTTTTACAATATCAGTCACTACTAGTAAATTCCACGAGACAGACAAGTGTAAATGGGTACTATAATTATTAATTTTGTATTTTAATAATCATTTTTCTTATTATTTTCATAGCTTAAAATTCATCTTATGCGTTAAATGTTTACTGCAATCCTGAAGTAGCTTGTTACACGTGACAAGCCACTGAATATATACTTGAATGTTAATAATAATACTCCCATTATTTCATTCCACAACATTGTTAAGCAGACTGAAAGTAAAGGCCCTGAGCAAATAGGCAGATTGCTAAAGGGTTTTCACCAGCAATGTGTACATCTCTAAAATCCTCATTAAAATAGACAAACCCATTACGATCTTTCATTGGTTGAGTACTTGACTGATTCATTTTCTAATCCTCTCTATGATCTTCAGGCTTTTAAATGCTTCCAGGAAGGCATGATGTATTTTACTGTCATCCCATTTGCTCAGTCCATGAATGTATCCCTTGAGATCTTTCTGCAGGTAGTAGTATGGACACATACTGTCCCTTCATTGCTGGGCAAGAAATTGTATAGGCTACTCAGGACAGACCTTTTTTAACAGCCCATAAAAGATCCATTGTTATGACAACTACATGTATCTTTCATTTAAGTATATAGGATCATACCTGCTTTCTCATCGCTGCTCTGATGTTTGGAATCTTGCCATAGATCATAATAGTTTGCCTTAACTAATGCTTTTCTGTGAAGCTCACTTCAGGCAACAATCCACATGAGGAATACAAAATGAAATATACTCCAGACATCTAAGCTCTGAAATCCCAGTCAGGGTCTATATTATATGTTCGAAGAGACTTTTCTTTGAACATATAATCATTGATCCCTAAAGAGAGAACGCTCTAAAGCATGAACGGCCACGTCTGCAAATTTTTTCATCGTGAAAAAATTCAGTTGGCCATTATCATGAATTTCCCTTTTTCCCAACATAGAGTGATCTCAGAGTTGGTATATTTAGTTGGGGGGTGTGAGGGGGACAGACCCCCACATCAGGGGGTGTGGCGAGTGAAGCCCCCACTTGATAGAGTTTTGAAGTTTGTGTTTTTTGTTTACAGCCCCGTGAATTTTTTTCCTGAGGAAAGAGTTTGCGGACGTGGCCATTCGCACTTTAGAGCGTTTCCTCTTTAGGGGTCTATGAGTATATGTTCAAAGAATAGTCTCTTCAAACATATAATATAGACCATCCCAGTCATACCTTATAAACAGTACCATATCTCAGCCTTATCTTTTAATAGTGCATCTTTTTTGATGATTTTTCTCCTATATTTACTTACACTTTTGTACTCTAGTGTTTCTGTCTCAGTGAGAGAAGCTACAATTATTCTAAATTAAGAAATGCCAGTCTGACTTGAATCTATCTAATTTCAGACCAATATATTTATTTACCATAGAATATGGCGTTTTGATTAAGATAATTAATAAATGGATTCTGAATATTTAAAAAAAAATACTTTATAAATCCATGTTACTTTGTTCTCTGCCCTTCAAAAAAAGCCCCAAACCATTTTTGTTTCAGTGATTTAGTATTTTCAGGCTGTTGATAACATTAATAAATATGCCAGTACTGTAAAACTAGATAATCTTAAATCATTTGATATTATAGACACATCATATCTAATATATGTCCTGCAATACTACAGTATCCTTAATGTGTTCATTGCTTACATAAATATCTATGCATTAGCACCTGCCATGTTTAATGTAAATAATACTCTTTCTGCAGATTTATGGTTTAGTAATGGGGTTAAGAAAAGCTACTCTTTGTTAGTTGTCTTATTTGTTATTCTTATAAATCCCTTTTTATTGTATGTAAAACATTAACTGATGGGTAGTAAAATAAGAGATCAAAGAATTACCTGTACTACATATGTGTATGACTTTACATGTTAATGGAAACCATATGGAAAAAATTGAGACTATAATGATTACATTCAGTAATATACAAATAATTCCTGGTTTAGTGATCAACTATAAAAAAATCAGTGCAAAATTGTCAACCTACATGTGCAAAAATGTAAGTCATGTACTTAGCATAGCTATGATTCTGTGTTGTCCATTTTAATTCTTCCTCAATGAATGGAGTTTGGATCAGATCCTTGGGTATGAGTCAGCCACTTTCTTTGCAGTCTAGGATCTGACTCTCAAGCTCCTCCCTTTACTCATAATGCCCCTGATCATTACTTTACCTCAGATCAAGTTTCCTGCCTCTAATCTATGTTTGAAAAATATAACATAACCATAACACTGATAGAAAAAGATGTAATAAAACAGAACAGGGGCTGAAACAGGAACAATGGTTCCTGACAAACTCCATCAGATCATTTCCAAAGACAAGGAAGGGGGAAGGTGGAAGGGAAGTTGAAGACGAATGAAAATGGACTACACAGATGCATAGTTATGGTAAGTCCATAACTTAAATACCTGATGTCATTTTCATTCATTCCTCAATGAATGGGATGGACTCCCCAGTTACAGTAACCTTTGGTGGCCCTCATGGAAGGATGTTCCAGAGTACCATAGAGTCAAATGCAGCTCTGATTCTAGAGATGATGTTCAATTTATAATGAGCAACAAAGCTATGAGCTTTACACCAAGTGGCAACTGCACAAATATCATCAATGGATGCTCTGGACCAAATGGTAGATGATGTGGCCATTGACCTACTTGAATGAGCTTTTGGTTGTCTTGGCAAGGTCAAACCTTTTAAGGAGTACACATGAGAAATACAATCAGTTATCCACTTGGCTATTGTAGTTTTTCAGATAAGTCTACCTAACTTGTTTTTGGCAAGACTAACTGATCAGTCTTTCTAATTTCCTTTGTTCTATGAAAATAAAAATGAAATTGTCTATGTACTACATCTAAAGAATGAAGCATGTAGTCCCCTTTATTCTCAAATTTAGGGAAGAAAACTGGTAAATTGATGACTTGATCAATGTTTTCTTCTGATGCAATTTTGGGTAAGAAAGATGGATATGTAAGTAAGGCAACTCTGTCTTTATGGAAGTTCAAGTAAGGTGTTTTTGAGGAGAGTGCTTGGAGTTCAGAGACTCACCTTGCCAGAGTTACGGCTATGAGAAAAATATTTTCCAGGAAAGAAACTTGAGGTCCAGTTTTGCAGAGGATTCAAAAGGTAATGGTATCAGACTCTGTAAAACTAAAGTAAGATCCAAAGGTGGTATAGGGTCTTTAATAGGTGGCCTAAGTAAAAAGTTACCCTTAAGAAATGCCTTACACAACTTAGATGATCCCAAAGGGAAAGCATTATCTCTGACATGAAAATTCAAAATGGCAGCCATTTGAACTTTAATAGTTGAGAAACTGGCCCCACCTTGAAAAAGAAATGTTAGAAATTCTAAGACAGCAGGGACTGGAGCAGAGAAAGGATCCAAATCTCTCTGCTGAGCCCAAAACGGAAAATCTCTTCCATTTACTTTTATAAATCTTTCTTGTAGAGGGTTTCTGAGATGAAAGCAAAATTCTTTGAACAGGAGAGGAAAGCCTGGAATGTCTAGCCATCACTGGAATTGGAGAAACCATGCAGTCATTTTGAGGTCTGGTATGTCTGGATGAGTCAGGCCTGATGGGTGTGAGAGGCAATCTGGACTAGGGTCCAGTGTCCATGGAAGACATATTAGATGAGACCATAGGAAGGGAAACCAAATCTATCAAGGCTTAAAAGGGGACAATGAGGATTACTTTGCTTTTCAACCTGAAAGCTTTCTGAAGAAACTTGGGAATTAGGTAGGGGGTGGGGAGAATGAGCATAACAAAGACTGGAGGGCCAAATGTGGACTTGAGAATCTCTTGGATTAGGCCAAAGAACCTGCTACACTTGTTGTTGAGGGGAGAGGTGAATAGGTCACAGCATGGTTGACCCCACTGGTGGAAGATCATGTTTGCCAGTGACTGATTGAGAGACCACTCGTGAGGTATCAGAATAGTTCTGCTGAGCCTGTCCACTAGTACATTTGATTTCCCTGGAATATACATTGCTATTTTAAAGTGGTTTGATGAAGTCATTCATTGCCAACTTCTCATTTCTTCTTGGCAAAAAAGGGTAAGATCTGGTTCCTCCTTGTTTTATGATGTACCAAACAACTAACATATTGCCCATTTGAATAGCAATTGTCTCCAGAGGGAGAGAGTTCTGAAAGGCCTGCAACACTGTTAGGACTGCTCTCATCTCCAGGAGATTTATATGCAATTTGGTCTCTACTGGGATCCACCAGCCTTGAACAGTCCATCCCAAGTAATACCCCCCACCCCAACTAGGAGGTGTCTATGGTCAATGTGGTGATGGGTGGAGGAAGGATAAATGGGCCACCTTGACCAGTCTCGTTGGATTGGAGCCACCATTCTAATGAGTCCTTTCATACATTGGAAATTATAAGAGTTGGTGCAAAATTGACCATTGTACTTGTAAAGTCCACTGAAGGAGTCTCATGTGAAAATGAGCTGTTGATATTCATGTGATTTCAGAAGCCCTCAAGCCCAGAGCTCTTAAAACCAGTTTGGCTGGAGGAAAATAATGAAACAGAACCTGATTTACATGTAACCTTAAAGTAAGAATTCGGCTCTGTGATAAGAATGCTTGAAGATTCAATGTATCTAGGCAAGCCCCTATAAACTCCAAAACATCTACTGGTTGAAGTTTGGATTCTGCAAGATTTACAGTGATACCTAGAGAGTGGGTCAACTGAAGAAAATAGTCTATGGCTGTTATCAATAGATGCTGGTTGATGCAGTGAGAAGCCAGTTTCTAAATAATTAAATACCCTGAAGCCATGCAGTCTTAGATGAGCTTCAACCACTGCCATACATTTGGTGAGTACCCTGGGGCTAAGGTGAGACCAAAGGGCAGGACTCTGAACTGATAATGACTGGCTCCCAGCTGGAAGTGAGGGAACCTTTGGGATCATCTGTTCATTTTTATGTGATAGTACACATCCTTTAGATCTATAGAGCATATCCAGTTGCCTTTCTGAAGCAAAGGCAGAATGGACTAAACTGTGACCATCCGGAATTTGGAGTTCTTTATAAATTTATTCAGATAACTGATATCGAGGATGGGTGTCAGGTCCCCTGTTTTCTTTGACACTAAAAAGAACCTTGAATAAAAAACGGATCCTCTTTGGTCTGGTAGGATCTCTTGGATGACTATTTTGTTTGTCTAGCAGCTTTTGGATTTCCAGAGCTGCTTGTTCCCACTGATTTGATGGAACATCGGAGAGACTTTTTTTATCCTTGGGGAATATTTGTAAAAAGGGAATAAAATATCCTTTGGATGTGATTCTTTGCACCCATGTGTCTTTTGTGATGACTGCCCAGACTTCTGGATGCAAAGAAAAATGACCCATATCTGTCTCCAGAGAAGAACAGTCAGGCAACCTTTCAGGAATGCCAGAAGGGTCTGTCTGGGAAACAGTCTTAAGACCCTTGATTTTGCAGGCCCCATCACAGGGGTGGCATCTTCCATTATTATAATTATTTCCCTCACTGCCTCTGGGAGAAAAATCTCTATGTGAATCATGAAAAGGCCCTTGAGATTTCCAAAACCACATTTCCTTACCACTGTGTTGATTTCTTGAGAAAGATCTCTGCAGGGTAGAAAAACAGATTCTTATGGCAGACAGGGTCTTTCCATCTTGTTCACTACAAGAAAGTGTCTCTTTAATGGTGTGCCCAAAAAAGGAAAAATCCATCAAAATGAGCATTGATGAATGACACTTTAAAGGGCTCCACAAAGTCATGCAAGAGAATCCAGGCATGCCTTCTAATGAATATGCCTGTACCCACAGCCTATGAGGAACCTTCAGCCATGTGAGATATTAACCTTATTGGAGTGTTTGATGTAGATAGTAGGGTGGTCAGTCACAAAGAATAAGCTTTTACTTCCTCTGTCAATATGGACCTGGGGCAGAGTTAAAGAGCTCCTTTATTAAGTCCCTCTGTAACCTAGTAAAATGTGCCAGATAATTCAGTGATCATATAGCAAAGGTCTCTGTTGCATATACTCTCTTCCCACATCTGTCCAAAGCCCTAGACTCTCTGTTAGGGGGATGGACAGAGAAGCTTTGGTCAACTATCTCCTTTTTTGTGGCTGCTACAACCATGGCATCTACAGGAATCCCCTTGGACCAATGCTGCCTGTCTGGTGGTGCACTGAGGATCTTGTCAGGGCATTTTGGGATGGGGTCTACTGAGCTTGGCTCCTTCCATGTCCGTTGGGAGACAAGGTTGATAAGCTCATCCCCCAGGGGACTCCACTCTCCCTGGGCTCCACCCCGAGAAAGGAATCTGATCCAAGCTGTCCAACTCCAAGGCACTAAGGAGAAGCAACACCTCTGAAACCCTTAGAGTAGATGTCAACCCCCAGACCCGATGCTTTGGCTCTGAGACTCGTTCTGCTCTGAAGTGCTTGAAGCTGAATGGATCAGGGAAATAGTCAGAGTCGAGGAAGGCAACATTCTCACATCCGACGCCTCAGCTCTCTGCACCTTCAGATCTAACAGCTTCAAAACCACAGGTTGGATTGGAGAAGGAGGATAGGGTGTGTCAAAGGTTACAGATTCCCCTACACTATCTACTGGAAGCCTTTTCCAAGGTGTGTGAAAATGATTTGTTACAACATTTGAATAGTTTTATAAAAGGTGACAAGGTTTTGTAACCTTGGGAAAGATGTATTTGCAGCTATTAAGGAGCTGCAAAATGCTGATGGACTGCTTATCTTCCCAGCTGATAAAGGAGAGGCAGTAGTAAGGATGGACAGAAGTTTTTATTTAGAGAAAATGAATGAATTGCTATCAGATGTTGAAACATATGAGATTGTCCATAAGATGAAAGTTAAGGCTTTGATACAAAATGTGCATTCAAACTTGTACAACTGTTTGATGTGTAGATATATTTCATATGAACTTTTTAAGTATCTTACTGTACAGCCTTCTTTGGTCCCTACTTTACGTGGTCTTCCAAAGATACATAAGGAACCGAGAACTACTACCAGGCTATAACTCATACCATACTTTTCGGCCACAGAACCCAGACTGAAACACAAAAGGCGGGGGTGTATCCATATTCATCAAGGATACCCACACCTCCAGGTTAGTGGCACAGCACAATGCCTCAGAGATCATCCATGTGCAACTAATGATGGGCAAAACTGCAGTTCAAATTGTAGCTTGCTATGGATCACCCACCATGACCCAGGACCCCCATTTTGCATTTCTGGAGACAATGGAAAATATGAAGGTCCTACCAAATGCCCTAATATTGGGTGATTTCAATTACCCAAACATTAACTGGGAGAACTACTCAAGTACTAACTCCCTTGTCCAGTGCTTCCTAGAATTTATAAACTCAAATGCCCTGGATCAACTGGTCAGCACCCCACCAGAGGTGACAACATATTGGACCTGGTCATCACCAACATGGGTGATCGGTGTTCTACGCCGGAGGGCAACCCCTCACTGATTAGATCAGACCATAGACTAATCACTCTGGATATCCACATTCCGCCTCCACCCCCAATCAAGGAAATCACTGTGAAAAACCTTTCAAAAGCAAACTTCATGTTACTTAAGACTGAGGTGGAGAGGTTCACAGCCCCCATACTAAAGGACAACGCTGTCCAAGCTGCTGAATCCCTTACAAAGGCACTCTATGAGCACCTGCAAGAATGCATGGATCGTGCTATCCAAGCAAAACCAAGACTCACTCCTCCAAGAAAAGGAAACCAGTCTGCTGGACCCCTGCCATAAATAAGCTATACAATAGAAGGAGGAAACTAATCAAATTGCAAATAAATAAATAAAATAAATAAACTAGTACAGAAAAGAGTAAAATCCCAAGAAGGAAAGACATCCCTGATCAGTATCAGCAAGAAACTATGATCCCTCATAAAATCATCCAAGGCTAGCTTTGAAAGAAAAATTGCCAAGGACTCCAAAGATAACTACAAAGCATTCTTTAGCTATGCCAAGAAACTAAGTGGAAACTCTCAGATCTGCACTGAGTTAGTGCAGAATGGCACAAAATACACTGAACCGACTGATATTGCCAACATTCTGGCAGACAGGTTTACTGCAAACTTCACCCCCCCCCCCTCTCACCCCCTAAAGGGCCTATAACCATACCAGAAGAATGTAGAGCCCCAGCAATTACTGACACACAGGTTAAAACAGCCCTATCCAAAGCCAAAAACACAGCTTCAATGGGAGTGGACGGTGTCCCAGGCTGTGTCTTACATGAGCTCCAAAATGAACTAACCCCTCACCTAAACACACTGTTCAGACTCAGTCTCTCCACAGGCTACGTACCCATAGAGTGGCACACAGCAACAGTTATCCTGCTCCACAAAGGTGGAGCCACAACAGACCCTGGGAACTATCGCCCTATAAGCCTGACTAGCCTGGTCTGCAAGGCTATGGAGTGCATCATCATAGAACTCATTAACAGAGACATTGGGAACCTCAAAACATTGGACCCTACCCAGTTTGGCTTTGTTAAGGGCAGATCATGCCTCCTAAACCTGGTGTACTTCAGACAGACCCCAAAAGGAGAGATAACTATCCCAGCAGAGTGTAGCCTCCCAGACATCTCAAATGCGCAGTTGAAGGCTGCTCTCTCTAAAGCTAAAAACACAGCATCAATGGGACCGGATGGTGTCCCCAGCTGTGTGCTACACGAACTCAACGAGGAACTAAACCCGCAAATAAGGCAGCTGTTTAATCTTAGCCTTACCACAGGATACGTGCCCAAGGAGTGGCGTACGGCAACTGTGGTCCCACTCCACAAAGGCGGTGCCTCTACGGACCCTGGTAATTACCGCCCCTTAAGCTTAACAAGCCTGGTCTGCAAAGCTATGGAGAGGATCATAATGGAACTCATAAACAAAGACATAGGGGACTTGCAGACATTGGACCCGACCCAGTTTGGCTTTGTCAAGGGCAGATCATGCCTTTTGAACTTGGTCGACTTCTTCGAAACAGTCACCAAGGCCATTGATGAAGGAAAGGCAGTCCATACAGCCTACCTTGACCTTGCAAAAGCTTTCGACACAATACCCCACTTGGGTATTATAGAGAAACTTACCAGCTTAAATGTAAACCCATATGTCACAAGATGGGTTGCAAACTGGCTAAAGGACAGAACCCACAGGGTTAGAGTTGCTGGCGCCATGTCAGACTCCAAGCCGGTCACAAGTGGTGTCCCACAGGGCTCAGTCCTTGGACCCCTGTTGTTCGGCATCTACTTCTCAGAAGTACAGGCAAACATAGGAGGACTATGGCTGACAAAGTTTGCAGATGACTGCAAACTGGGCACCATAGTGGAAAGTACATCGGACACAGATATCCTTCAGAGGGGTCTCACGGAAACTGATAGCTGGTGCCAGAGCCATGGCCTGAAGTTAAATGCCAAAAAATGTATAGTCATACCCTTCGGGAAAAACAAGGTAACCCCAAGCTACCATATAGGTGGCAATCCATTAAGCACAGAAGACGTTATCAGGGACCTGGGGACCCAGGTTGACAGTGGCCTTTCTTTTGACACTCACATTGCTAAAGTGGTTAGAAAGACCTTCTACATTGCCCACCTGATCATGAAGGGATTCACATCCAGATCAAGTGAGGTCACTGTTCCCCTGTACTCTTCACTTATCAGACCAATGATCGAGTACAATGCCCCATTCGGGCTGTATCTCACCCGACACCTGCAGCAATTGGAGAGACCCCAAAAGTTCCTCACCAAAAGGATAAAGGGACTCCAAAATCTGTCATATGCTGCCAGACTGAAGAAACTCCAGCTCTATTCAGTCGCATACCGCCTGCTCAGAGGTGGCCTGTGCCTGACAAACAAGGCCATGTCCAACCCGGAATTAATGAACATGCTCCACCTCAAAAAATCCAAATCTATCAGATCCACTAGAGCAAGCGACTTAAACCTTAGCACAGATATAAATAGGACATGCTGGAGGGATAGATTTGTCACCCAGAGACTCCCTATGCTGTGGAATAAAATCCTGGTCCATGTGAGGCAGAGCACCTCGCTGGCTCTGTTCAAGAGAAATCTTGACCGGTGGATGGGAGATCGTAGGTTTACCCCGGGAATCATCTCTGTGTCACTGCTGGACAGAGGCACAACAAACTAATGGGCACAGTATTTTTTAACATAAGGGGTGGCGTAAGCCACAAAACTTTGGGTTAGGCTTATAAATGCCTTAGGGCAGATAGCCTAGTATAAACCTATAAACCTATAAACCAAGGCTTTAGATGAGGGAAAGGAGGTCCACACAGTCTACCTGGACCTTTCAAAGGCTTTCAACACTATTCACCATTCTAGTACTATAGGCAAGCTTACCAGCTTGAAAATAAACCCCTACATCACAAGATGGGTTGCCAATTGGCTCACAGATAGAACCCACATTGTGAGAGTTGCAGGCTCTAGGTCCAACTTTAAACCGGTTACAAGTGGCATCCGCCAGGGCTCAGTCCTGGACCCCTCCTGTTTGGTATATACGTCTAAGAGCTACAGGCAAGCACAGGAGAACTATGGCTGACCAAGTTCACAGAAGACTGCAAACTGGAGGTCATAATTGACTCTCCGGCTGATACAGACATCCTCCAGAAGGGTCTCACTGAGACACATACCTGGTGTCAGAATCATGGTCTCAAGCTAAATGCCAAAAAGTGCATAGTCATCCCCTTTGGAAAAAACAAAGTACCCGTGCACATACGTGGTAGTCCCCTAAATACAGAAAATGTAATAAGGGATCTGGGGACCCAAGTAGGTAGTAATCTCTCCTTTGATAATCATATTGTCAAGGTGATTAGAAAATCCTTCTATGTGGCCCACCTAATCACAAAAGGGTTCACGTCTAGAAGAAAAGAGGTTGTTGTGCCTCTCTACTCATCACTCATCAGACCCATCATAGAGTACAATGCCCCATTTGGGATGTACCTTACAAGACACCTGCAACAGCTGGAAAGACCACAGAAATACCTCACCAAGAGGATTACTGGCCTCAAACAGATTCCCTATGCAGCCCGACTGAAGAAACTGCAGCTGTACTCGGTTGCATACCGCTTACTCAGAGGTGATCTCTGCCTGACATACAAGGCCATGTCCAACCCAGAATTGATGGACATGCTCCACCTAAAAAAAAAAAAAACAAATCCCCAATAGCCACATGCTCTAGGGATCTAAACCTCATCACAATGATAAATAGGACATGCTGGAGGGATAGATTCCTGTCCCAGAGACTCCCCATGCTTTGGAACAGGATTCCAATTTACATTAGGCAGAGCCCCTCACTAACACTCTTCAAGAGAAACCTTGACGATTGGATGGGAAACAGAAAATTTACCCAGGGGATCACTGCAGTGGCTCTGCTGGACAGAGGCACAGGGAACTAATCTAAGGGGGTGGCGAAAGCCAACACATTCTGGCTAGGCTTACAGATGCCCTCAGGCAGATAGCCTAGTACTTACCTATGAATCTATGAGAAGGCTGTCTATGAGACCCATAGTTTCAGGGAGGAGGTGGCTAAGAGAGCCACTCTCTATATATGTGGAGAAAATGTTAAGACCGGTTGTGGATAGAGCCCCTACCATACTTAGAGACACCAAGGATTTTCTATAAAGTTTGTTTAGTTGTTCATAAGATAAGCAGGCTATTTCCACATCAGTACTTGTCACTTTAGGTGTGTGTTCTTTATTCACAACTATTCCTAATTCAATCAGAAATAATTTTGTTAGACTATTTCTAATGAACAACAGTGAATATACTGAAGGACAGATCAGTTTGATCTGTATGTTATTGGAAATGGTCTTGGAGAATAATGCTTTTGTTTTTGAAAATGAATACTACATTCAGAAAGCAGGAGTAGCAATGGGCACCACATGCACCATTTCTTATGCCAGCATGGTTATGGCACAATGGGCACAATGGGAAACCACACAGGTTTTAGTCAACAACCAGTTTTTGAGCCATATTCACTATTATAAACACTTTGTGGATGACATTTTTCTCTTGTTGGCAGGTTCGATTAGGGCTCTAAAAGAGTTTTTAGAATTTCTGAACTCTTTAACCTCCTTCTTCAGATTCACTATGAATTTCTCAGAGAAAGAAGTTGATTTTCTAGATGTTAGTGTTATTAAAAATTCACATTTCACCTTGACTACTGAGTTGTTTAGGAAACCATGCAAAAAGAATAATATCATGCATGGGAACAGTATGCACCCCATCCATACATATATAGGAATGTTATCAAGGGGCAAGGGATGAGAATGTCTAGACCTAATAACAATGATGAAAATTTTAAAGCTGCTTTATGTAACCTGAAAAAAGAATTTTCTGATGGGGATACTCTCATAAAGAAATCAATAGATGTTAACCCCTGATAGTATAGATAGGCTTGGGAAAGCAAAGTCGTATTTCTCAAATCCACAGGTTTCTAATAGATCTGAGGATCTCAATAATAGCTCTTGTCCTGACAAATTAGGGGTGCCCATTTTTTATTCTTCTAATATTAATAAAGTTTGTAGAATCATGCAAAAGAACTGGCACATTCTGACAGCAGATGACAGGATTAAAGAAGTGGTGGGGGGCACCCAGGTTCTGTTTTAAGAATTGGAAATATTTATTTTACGTTATAAAGGTAACTATGCACTATTCTCGTGTTGCTTCACAATGTGCAGGGAACCTATAGTTGTAGAAGTTACAGTGTATATAAATATGTAGATCAGGAGAGACTTTTTATTCATCCTACTACCAAGAAGTCTGTACTTTTTCTTTTTATGCTGATTGTACAAGTAAGAACCTAGTGTATTTAGCTAAGTGCCAAGCCTGTCTGGTCTTTTATGTGGATAAGACCGACCATTCTCTTTGTGAACATATACATGAACATCTTTGTGAAATTCATAAACTAGAGTAGATAGATAAACTAGATAGAAATAATGCACTAGCTAAGCACATATCTTGTCAAGGTTCTGGTAATACTTTTACTTTTTTAGTGCTGCAGTTGATTTCAAAGAGTATGAGAATGGGGGATCTTATTAATAAAACAGAGGAATGTGCAATGAGATGGATTATTTTGCTTCGAGCAGATAAGGGATATGGTCTGAATGAGACTATACCTTTAAAACCACATCTGAAGTCACGTGACCTGTTCATATAGCTTTGGCAGTTACTTTGTTTCAGCTTGCGTATTTAAGCAGTGTGCTTGTGCTATATTTTTTCCAGTCTGATGAAGGATCTCTTGAGACATGAAAGCCTTTGTACAATTAACATTTTATTTGTTTTTTAAGCCGTGCTTTTGGATTTCTCTGCATAAATGATACTGATAATATGTGTAGGTGTATGTATGTGTGTATATATATATATATATATATATATATATATATATATATATATATATATCGCTATAGATATATGTGTAGGCACTTAGTGATTCAGATTCATTCCACTAAACATAAACAGCACAGCATCAACTTGCTTCTCTTCATGTTGTGAGGATTACCACTAGACCATGCAAGGTAAGAGCATCTTTTTGAAGGGGCAAGCCCCTCTGCAACTCCATTCCATATAGGGGACTGTACCTCCATAACCTCTGCTAATTATATATACTAATGCCAAGATCAGACAATCCCAGAGGAAAGAGCATATTCCCCAACCCAGGGAATTGTTGATCTCATACTGCTCAAATCGACCAATGGCATTGCACTCAATTATATATATATATATATATATATATATATATATATATATATATATATATATATATATACACACACACATATAGTGTATGCGTGTATATATATTTATATTTATATTTATATATATATATATATATATATATATATATATATATATATATATATACGTGTGTGTGTGTGTGTGTGTGTGTATTAATATAATATTGAGGCATGTTGTTTAGTATTGTTTCAGTCCAAAAAACACAAATAAATGAAACAAACATCGTAGAGATTTGTGCCTTCTGCAATATATACCATAACAACAACCCAAAGGAAGAAATGCTGTGGTATCCATTCCCAGATCATCTATGGAACCAAATGAGTTCTGTTTTTTTTTTCAGTTTGGAGAGCTCTGTATCTCATTTATGTGTATTATTATTCTAAGATGCCTGAAATAATGAAACTAACAGATGCAACAAATGCAGATGTGATTAATGTACAAAAGTCTATTTTCTTGATCTTATTACAGATAGTAGTCCTTGATACAAAAGACAGAAATTCAGAAGACTTCTGCATGGGTGGAAATTTAAATGTATCTCCAAGTGGAGAGACATCGCAAAAACAGAGACAAATGCCATGGAAAAGAATTGTAGGAAAAGTTGTGCTTGTCTCCTTGCAATTTTAGAATATAGAAATACTCAACTTCAAGGACTCAGTCTCTCAACAGCTCAACTGTTTATGGGCAGAAGCTTGAAAAGCAGATTGATTATTATTTCATCAACATTGCTAATACCCAAAACTGAACAAGTTAAATAAATGTTTATAAAGAAATCAGCAGAGATAGTATTACTACTGTGAAACGTCCACAATGTAAAGCTGAAGCTGTTGGTAAAGCAGATGAACCAAGAGCCTGTATTGTTAAAGAGGGAAGATGGCAAACTATACAGGAGAAATCACAGACCTTTGTACAACCCAAATATATTGTGGCTTGTTTCAAGAAGTCAGCAACTGAAAGTAACACAAACAGTCCTGTTGCAAGGAAATGGAGACTGTGAAAACTGATAGTCTAGACCATCAAATAAAGCTGTTGTGCAGTGAGAACTGCCAAAATCAAGGCCAGAAGTCCAAAGCAGAGTCCTCTTAAATTCAGCAATATATGATAACCCACTAAGAAACTATACAGACACATGGGCAATTCCAGAGCTAAAAAGGATTCTAAGGACTGAGATGTTGAATAATAAAAATGTCCTTTTTCACTAAGTAACAAAAGTTTCATGTTTATTGTAAATAGCTCATGACATGGGTAGTACAGTGCTAAAGTTAAGTTTATAAAGCTAAGTGTAACTTATTGCATGCTACTGTAGTCATATTTACAATGTTAAAAGGTGGAATCTTTGATATGGGCATATTCCTTTAAAGAATAATGAACTACCCTCAGTGATTAACATGTCAGGTGGCACACATAAGTTTTAGCAAATTAAAGTGTTTTGTTACATTTCTCATATATAGTTAATTTTATTTCTGGATATATTCCTGATGTTTAAGCAGAAAATGGTTTGAAAGCAAAACAAAGATTATTACTTTTTTGAAGGCTTAGTTTTAGTCATTTTTTTCTTATAAACACACCCATAAAATGATGTCAAGTTAGGTGTTGGCAATAATTTATATCCATGTGCAAAGCATTTTGGGTAATCAAAAGCATCATGCTTCTTTAGCGGAACAGGTACTTATTTACATTATGGTTTCACTAACAGGGCTTTAAGTATGCAAAATTTTCAAGGATGGGTGTTACACATGTGAGAAATAGCTAGCAAATTATCATACTAGAATATAAGACTCCCTTATACACTAGTGATGATAGTGAGGGATTGTGGGTACATTATTTCATGATGTCATACCAGGTGTTTTCAGTTACAAGAAAGTTTTCAAGTGGTGGTGCTTATGAAGTAAATTAATTGCAAAAATAGCACACAATTTCCCTCAAACACTGTAAAATCTGCCATGGAATATGGTAAGGAGATTACTCTAATTACTGAGGGCAGCTAATTTATATTTGATAAAGAAAGTGTTATTACGTACTTTAAGTTCTCAGTATAGACCTTATGAAGTTTAGACCGTGTCTGCTGACTCTGAGCATTATATGTTAAGCTTCTTGACATGACAGATCTTGGCAGGGTGGAATGGGAAGAATGTTGAAAGTAATGTGGGATCTATGAAAGAAGATCAAAACCAGTCAATTTAATACAAAATCATGTTGTTCACAAAAACTATGAGCAACAAGGTTTTCATAAAACAATTTCACAGAATATCATGTTGATCACAAAATCTGTCTTTAACAAGGATTTCATTTAATATTTTCTGTGATATGTACGTTCCCCATGTACAGCATGAAGAGGGCTTCCCTGACCCTCCCAAACATAAAATAATAAACTCTATGGATAATGCACCTCAGGGCAAAAACAAACTTCAACTAGAATGATCTCATTTGAGGAATGTGCATTTTGGTCACATATACATGTTCAATCACTTAATAAATATGCTTCTGAATGGATACATGTAATGTGCATTCTGTTTACTTGGACATTGCAATAAATAGCATAGGAGCTAGTAACCATAACTTTAAAATTTAAAAAGAAGTTATGTACTTGCTATAACATTTCATCTGTGTTGTTCATTTTCATTCTTCTTCAGCTGATGGGTTCAGATTCAATCCCTTGGATCCAACTCGGTCATTACTAAAGCTCGTGGCAACCAAGTACTCTCAAGCTTCTTTCTTACCCACAATGCACCAACCTCAATTACCTCAGATCTTGTTTGCTGACTTAGTAGAAATGCATACTTGTATTCAGAAAAAGAGAAGGCTATATCTGGAGCTTAATATAAAGGACAGAAATGCCCTGTAACCACTCATTCTTCCAGAAGTGTTCAAGGACAGAGGTTGTTGGGTAGGGAGTTGAAGAATGAAAATGGACAACACAGATGGAACATTATGGTAAGTACATAACTTCTTATCTGATGCTGTCAATTTTCATTCTATCCTCAACTGATGGGACAGAGTCTCCAGCTACATAAAATCCAGTGTGGACTCAAGGAAGAATATTCCTGAGCACCATTGAGCCAAATGACTCTCTACCTCTGGCAGCCAGATCCAATTCGTAATGAGTAATAAAGGTATGGAGAGTAGCCCAAGTTGCTGCAGCACATATATCATCCATAGATGCTCTAGATTGGAAAACTGTGGAAGTTGGCATGGATCTAGTTGAATATGCCCGTAACAATTTTGGTAAAGTCATACTCAGTTTGCTATAAATAAGTGAAATACAGTCAGTAAGCCATTCAGCTAAAGTTACTTTGGCAACTGCTTTTCCCAATTTGACTTCTGTAAATGAAACAATTGGTCATATTTTCTGATGTCTTTTGTTCTCTTTAGGTAGAAAAGTAATTGTCTATAGACATCCAATAAAGGTAATATGCATTCACCTTTGTTAGTAAATTTAGGAAAAAATACTGGCAAATCAATGGATTGATTGATATTAGATTCTGACACCACCTTAGAAAGAAAGGAAGCATTAGTCCATGTGAAAAAATCAAGGATGGTGATTTAGAAGACAAGGCTTGAATCTCAGAAATTCATCTGGCAGAGGTAATAGCTACCAGAAAGATTGTCTTCCAAGAAAGGTATTTAAGGTCACAAGTAGCTGCTGGTTTGAAGGGGGTTTAGTAAGAGCCTGCAGTACCAGATTCAAGTCCCATGGAGGAGAAGAATCTCTAAAGCAAGGTCTTAGAAGAAGAGTGCCTTTCAAGAAGGCTTTGCTTAATTTATGAGTGGCAACAGAGGAGCCATCACAACCAATGTGAAAATTTGATATGGTTGCTAACTGAACTTTAATGGTTGATTAATTAGCTCCTTCTTTAATGAGATGAGACAAGAATTCAAGAACACTATGTATGGGGGCTGAGAAAGGTTTAGCATTATTTAGATGAGTCCAGTGAATAAACTTTTTCCATTTTCTGGAATAGAGCTTCCTGATAGAAGGCTTTAGGGAAGATAAAAATATTCACCGAACAGGTGAAGAGAGCATAGGTTGTCTGGCTATTAATGGAACTGGAGAAGCCAGGTAGTCATCCAGAGGTTGGTTATGTTTGGATGAATCATGCCTGTTGGGTGAGATAGGAAGTCCAGAATGAGATGCAAAATCCAAGGTTGGAGAAGCAAGTGAGGCCAAAGGAAGGGGAACCAAATTTGTTAAGGCCAGTAACGTGCAATGAGGATGACTTTGCTCTTCAACATAGCAGCTTTCTGAAGGAATTCTGGAAACAGAGGTATGGGTGGAAAGGCATAGAGTAGACCAGTTGTCAATCATGAAGTAGAGCATCCCTCAGTGATTCCCCCTTTGGAGGGATTAGGGCAAAGTAGCTGCTGCATTTTTTGTTTGGTGAGAAGCAAAAAGATTGCAGCAGAGCTGGCCCCATTGATGGAAAATCAGTTCTGTGATGTTGTTGTTGAGGGACCATTTGTTAGGTAGAAGAATGCACCTGCTCAGTTTCTTTGTTATCACATTGGACTTTCGTGAATGTGCATTGCTATGAGAAAGCTGTTGGATTAGATCCCCCATTGCCACACCCTGAGAGCTTTTCGAAACAATGGGTAAGATTTGGTTCCTTCTTGTTTGTTGAGATGCCAGGCTTCTGACATGTTGTCCATTTGAAATGCAATCATCCCCAAAGGGAGAGTATCCTGGAAGGCTAGCAATGCTAAAAGCAGCACTGCCATCTCTAGGACATTGATATGCAAGCTGGCTCTTCGGGGGACCAAGTGCCTTGGACTGTTCGCCCCAGTAAATGCCCACCCCCACCCCAGCTGGGAACCATCCATGGTCACTATGGCCTTGGGCTAAGGGGGAATGAACAGACGGCCATGTAGAACCTGATTTGATTGAACCCACCACCTGAGATCTCTCTTGCATGTATGCATGATTCGTATCTGATTTGTCATGGGTTGGAAAAAATCGATCATTGAGTTGCTATAATCCACTTTAGAATCCTTATATAAAATCTGGCTAAAGGTACCAGAGTATTGTTGTTACCATTGACCCTAGAGCTTGAAGGTCCAAGTAGACTGAAATCTTGGTACTGCAGATTATCTTTGTGGCTTGTGATTTTATAGTCTGAACTCTTGAGGGTGGTAGTTTGGCTATGGTTGAGTTTGTGTTGAGAACTGCTTCTATAAATTCTAGAGTCTGAGTTGGTTCCAGACGTGGCTTTTCATAGTTTATGGTTATCCCCAGATGAGACCAATTCTGGAGGACCTAGTCTTTTGCCCTTATCAATTAATGCCTGGTCGGAGCAGAAATGAGACAATCATCTAGATATGGAACCAGCCAGAATCCTTGCATTCTCAAGTGAGTTGCTACTACTGCCATGCACTTGGTAAACACCCAGGGGGTTGTGGTGACTCCAAAGGACAGAACTCTGAAATAGTAATGACTGGCTCCTAGCCAGAAGTGTAAGTACCTTCTCAATCATCTGTTCATCTTTATATGATAGTACGCATCCTGATGGTCTATCGAGCACATCCAGTTGTCCTTGCCCAGAAATGGAGGAATGAACTGAACCATGACCATCCGAAGCTTGGTTCGTTGAACTGATTGGTTTAATTTGCTGAGATCTAAAATTGGTCTCCAGTGCCCTGTTTTTGTTTTCTATGGTACTAAAAAGAACTTTGAGTAAGTTCCATATACTATACGGTCAAGAAGCTTCTGTGGCTCAAAGAACTAAGGCCGTTTGCTTGTATGATGGTGTTCAGGGTTGTAATCCAAAAATGTCCAGGTATTTTGGATGTGATGTAGTAATAAGTAGTGTTTTACAGACTGTAACTCTGTGTGTACTATACTATTGCTTCGGGCAAGTTGGCATAATGGTTGAGATATTTGCCTTATAGACACAAGGTGAAGGGTTTGATGCCTTCATGGGTTAACTGGCTAGGTTTAAGATGGCCAACAACAGCAGTTAGCCTAGTACTGATCTATGAAACTATGGTGGGACCCCTTTGATGACTCTTTTTTCTAGAAGCTTTTGAATTTGGATTGCTGCTTCTTCCCTCTGACTGGGTGTAACATTGGGGATTTTTCTCGAGTTTGGAGAAGGAAGGGAAAATGGAATTATATAACTCCTGGAAATAATCCTCTGCACCCAAGTATCTTTTGTTATATCTAGCCAGGTTCTCTGGTGCAGGGATAGTCAACCTCTGATTGCTTCCAGAGGTGGAAAATTGGGTCTCCTATCAGGAGCACTGGAAAGGTCTGTCAGAGAAAGAATCCCTAAACCCTTGGTTTTGTGGGCTACCTCTACTGCAGGGGCATCATTGTCCATGAGTTCACTCATTTGCCTCTAGGGATACTTCCTCCACATATGTCCCAGAATGGACCCTGAGACTTTTTGAACCACATCTTCCAACCACCTTGTTGATTCCTAGAAAAGGATCTTTGAGGGGGGTCAAAAAACATATGCCCATTGCAGATAGGGTCTTTCCATCCTTCTCACATCTAGATAGTGTGTCCTTCACCTTAGGGCCAAACAAAGACATGCCATCAAAAGCAGCATTGATGAACAAGGACTTGAAGAGCTCTGCAAAATCACATAAGTGCATCCAGGCATGTCTCCTGATGGAAATGCCTGAACCCGCTGCACTTGAGGTTCCTTCAACTTTATAAGAAATCATCCTTATGGAATAATTAGAAATGGATTGCAGGTCACCCAGTTGAGAAGTCACAGATGACTGAACCTCTTCAATAACTGATCTTGAGAGGGTACTTGAAACCTCCTTAATCAAATCCCTCTGAAGTCTTGTGAAATGTGGAAAATAATTCAGTGACCTTAAAGCAAAGGTCGCCAAAGCATAAACACACTTCCCACATCTGCCCATTGCTCGAGACTCCCTGTTGGGGCATGCACAGTGGAACTCTCCTCAGCAAGTTCCTTTTTAATGGCTGCTGCTATGACCATGGCATCAACGGGCAGCCTTTTTCCCCAAAACTTCTTGTCTACAATCTTAGCTGGTCTCCAAGGTACAGGCTCAATGGAGTCTGGTTCTTTGCATGCCCACCAAGAGATCAACTCAATGAGCTCATCTGCGGGTGGAGTCACCCAGGAGGTAGACAGTACAGTACAAATAGCCTCCAGGAATAAAGATTCCTCAGATAAAGGGTTGCTCAGCATCCAGCCATCTTTCTGCTTAAGGATTTCTAGGAAGTCTACAAATGAAACATTTTCAGGAGGTAACCATGGGGATGCTTCACCTTCATCAAAATCCATATCTTCTGTGATAGACTCCTCTTGTGAGTTTAGGTGCTTCCTCTTGCATGTCTTCTTCTTACGGACCTTCTCATTGGGATGATCTGGAGAGGTAACAGGAAAGAAAATCAAAATTCCCTGTGTGGAAGCCTGGGGTCTGGGTACTGGCTGTCCCTGTGGAAAGACTTGATAAGGCACTGATCACAGTGACATCAAGGTTGCAGGGCTGCAATCCAAGAGGGAAGGATCATTCCATTCTGTCAAGGCAGAAAAACTCTCTTCACAGCCTTGAAGGCAGATCACCCTGGAGAAAGGGAAGACCCCAGATCCAAAAAGGCCAGCTATTGGACTGCAGCCTTCCCATGTTCTGAGGGTAAAATCCCCAAGGTGAAAGCCAGAGCCGAGCTATCCAGTGCTGAGGCTCCAAGGCAAACAGATGGTTCCAAAAGCTTCAGAGTTGACTGCAGCACCTCAGACCTGACAAGTAGGCTTTGACTCTGAGAGATCTCCGGATCCAACAGGATCAGAGCACTCAGAGAAAGCTTTAGATCTGAGGATAAACCAATCCTTGGATTCAAGCTGGAAGGATCCAGATGGCTAGGAACCTGGACTCTAAGACAGCTAACAGAGTCAGAGGAGGAAGTTGTAGACGGGGTGTAGCATAAAAATGGGCCTCCTGACCTAGAGGGGTAGGAGACAAAGGAATGCCTTTCTGCCCCTGTGCCAAGTGAATCTTCCTTACCACTATTTCCACATCTTCCTCTCTGAGACTTCTGGAAAAATGAGAGGTAAACACCGAAGGAGACCTGGGTCTGTCCAGAAATGGAGAAGGTACCCTAGTGGGGACAGGATCGACCAACAGTGAATACTGATTCCTTGGTAAAATAATAGAATTTGAAGTTGAAGTTGAAGGGCAATCAACAGTTGAATCCAACTTCGATTGTGTTGGCTCCGAGAAGGATGGATCAGATAATTTTGGTCTCCTTGGATCCAATGTATTTGAACTTGAAAGTTTTGTGAACTATCTACATACCACCACTGACTTTTTAAGGTTTACTTACTATTATTCAATGGATGAAATTAATTTCTTGGATATTATGGTTAGGAAATCTGAGTTAAATGGGCTTGATAGTAGTATATATAGGAAACCTACCAGGAAAAATGTGTTATTACATAAAACAAGTATGCACCCGAGGCATATCTCTAGAAATGTGCTAAAAGGGCAAGTCTATAGGATCCTTAGACTACATAACCAGGATGAAGAAGCCAAAAAGACACTTGAAATTGTTAAACAAGAGATTTTACATAGAGGTTATTCAAGGAAAGAGATTGAAACAACCATAGAGGAAGCATGGACACAAGGGGGATACAGGTGTAGACCATACCTTAGAAATGCTACACAGAGCAATGAAACAAACAGCTTAACTACAGCTGAAGATAGGTTCAGAGTACTTTTTCAGTATTCAAGTGATATACAGCAATATACCTACATTATTAAAAATAATTGGCATATATTACAGGAGGTACCCGGACTTATGGGTAAGATTTTTAGTTTTCCGTCCTTTTCCTTCAGGAACAATAAGTCCTTGAAACAACATTTTTGTAATAAAGCAAGTATTAGTAGACCTGTTTATTCTATGTGAACTGGCACCTTTCCATGCAGACGTTGTTCTGCATGTGAATATATCTATAGTAGTACTACTTTTGTTCATCCTTCACAACATTTTACTATTACGAGTAAGAGATATGTTGACTGTCGTACTATGAATTTAGTGTATTTTTCTTTCTGTCAGAAATGTTTTGCATTTTATATAGGCAAAACAAATAGAATGTTCAAAGACAGAATCCTTGAACATATTAGAGACATTAACAACCACAAAGAAAATAACGCTGCAGCTAATCATGTCAAACAGACTGATTGTACACATACTTTTAAGTTTTTAGCTATCCAAGTTATATGCCCAAACATACGAGGTGGTGACTTAGAGAATCGGACTGAAAGTGTAGAGCAAAAATGGATTCTCCTACTAAATGCTGAGAGATATCCTGGTTTAAATGGCTTAACATCTTTAAAACCTTTTTAGAAGTCTTGCCGCCTTAGGCATTAAACATAGGAATTAAGTTGTATTATCTATATATTTTTTTATATACATATATCTTTTGTATATTTACTATGTATATAGGTCTATTTTAATAATTTTAATAGCATTGTATATTGGTACGCTATGATTTTAAGTTTTTAGTATGTCTTATTAGCTACACCTGTTAAGTATCAGTTGACTGCTACTTGTGTTACTTAAATTGAATGATTTGGTGTTCATTCTTTGTCTGATGAAGCCACAGCAATAGTCGTGAAAGCGCTTACATTCTCTGTTCTTTTGTTTGAATAAATGTTTTGGTTGTGTAAGTCAGGTGCAGTATTTCTTTTTCAGTTAGATAGACATTCCCTGTTTCTTTCTCAGAGACAAAAGTGGTTCTCCACTGCCTGCCAAGGGAAGTCCAACAGCTGCAATAGGTTGTGTCTAACCCCTGGTCCATGATGGCTGAAGAGACTACACCACAGGGAGACAAGGTAAAACATGTATGGTCTGAGGAAACAGAAATGGCCAGAGTATAGTCACCCATCAGTGGCTGAGGCAAATGTATAGCCTACCTAAGGGGCAAAGGCTGTGGAAGGAGGAACTGAGGTATGTTTTTCCACATTAAATCTCAAAATAAAACCAGAAACCAGATTAAAACTGATAGCAACAGCCAGTAAAAATTGTAACAGAAAGTATTTGTCTCCACATAAAACATTGAAAAGCACTGTATGCACTTAACCCAGTCCCTAAAAGTAATTTAACAAAAGCTTCAAACCTTAAAACCAAAATAAATTATACTTTTAACAACTTCTTTCACAAATGTAAAAAGTTGAGCTTCACTGTTAAAAGTGACTGAAAGTCATGTGACAGTTTAATAAAACATCTTTTCCAAGCTTAAAATCAATAATTTCATAGAAAAAGTTGTTTCTGTCAAAATTTTAAAATGTTTAAGGATTTTTCCTCAAAGGGAACATCTTCCCAGCAGTGGAGAAATGCTTGACAATTATCAATCATCAAAAGTCTTCAAGAGGTGCACTGTTCAACAGCATAAAAGCTCTGAAGGCCTTGGCATCCGAATCTTTGATTTTCTTCAGCTCTGTTTAACCTGCTAATTGTTTGGATGTATGGAAGATACAAGATATAAGTCATATAGCTTACACTACTACAGCAGTAATCAAAAAATCAACTTATTAAGCTTTTTGTAGTAGGTGTGGTTGCAGGCATATGAAAGAAAATGCAGTGTTTAATAAAGCATGTAGTCTATGTGGTAGTAAGGATCATTTCATAAAAGAATGAAAGAAACTAACCATGGTATTCATAAACATAGTGTGCCATTACATAATGTAGCTATGTGCACTGACTTGATTCTGCAGTCCTAAGTGCACTTTATAAATATGGATCAGCCTAGGGCATGAAGACACAGTACATTATTGAATCATATACAGACAGAGTACCCATAGAGAGGAAACATTTAACAATATCTAACAAAGACATTCCATGTCGGTAGAGTGATACATGGACGTCTGATATCATGGCATCATGAAACTGCATATCCATATAAAGGTAATATGAGCATTAATGCCATTGTATTTGTAGCATCGTGAAAACAAGGGTCTGTGTTTTCAGCTGTGACCTGATCACTGTCATAAAGACATCAAGAAGAGTGACATACTGAGAGTATTAAGAGAGTAATGTACCTCTGCAGACTAGAATGCGTACAGCAGACTGGGGACTCCCACATAACTGAATAGTACCTACCAGTACTGTATTCACAATCCTCAAAATATTTGCTGCACATCACACAAAGTACACAGACAGCAGTAGCACAGAAATAAGTCCTCCTGGGATCACTTTCATCCTTAAAGATGACTTGTAAAGGTTTGTGTTTTTTTTAGTAATGATGAAGGGCAGGAATGACTTGCAGAATATTATAATGAGGTGATCAAATGTAGAACAAGCACTCATTGGCTGGTGTATTGCTGCATCACTAGTTCGGGTAGGATTCCGTGGAATCTATATGGCTGTGACAGTCACTTTGCCTGTACCACAAGGAACAGAGTAACTGAAAGGGACTTTTTAATTTGAATATATGTTTTTTTGTAATTTTATTCTAAGCAACTACACTGCTGTTGTTAATCAGCTGTGTTGGATGAGCAACCCAAAGACAGGAAAGGAAGATTAGTCTGTTCAGGGACACTACCTTAACAGTAGGTAAACAGATCAGATCCCCTTTCCTTATGCAGCTGGGATATGTCCATCTGTCATTGTAGGTAGTGTCTCTGAATCATGCACCAAAATATGGGAGTTCCATTTGCATATATACTCCATGCACAGAGTTGTGGCTACACAATGGGGTAAGATCATATACTGGAATTTTACCATTGTGTCGCTGTCTTTATGAATCTTGACAAGCTTTGGTACACAGTTCGGTGGAGTATTGACCCAGATCCAAACAGTACAATGTTAATGAATAGGGCCCAGAATCTCTTTCACAGGATTTGCATGTTATTGAGTCTAAAGATGAATGAAAAGATGAAATATCTGTTGGCACAGTAGAACTGCATATAAATAGTTCAGCATAAAGCTTAGAATGTACAGAGAGTGATTTTGTTTTTGTCAGAAGAAAAATCTTAACAGTTCAAGGTAACAGCATTGTCTTTGCTACATATGCTATGGCAGAATTCAATATTTGATTGGAATTTACACTTAAAGTATGCAAGTTGCCAGATACCATATACACCTGAATGCACTCTGTTGGAATATTCCAAGCATAAGAAGTGAAGCCTGTTAGTCAGATTTTTGCTTACTTACAAGCACAGGAAATGAAGTTATACTTCAAATTCTGTCTGGAAAATATGGTAAATCAGTCAAATGTAACAGATCTCTTAGCATGCAAGAAATTTTACATGAAGAAGAGAATTTGTAGTATGCAGGCACAGAGTAATTCACATATTTAAGCTAATGCCAGCATGAATTCCAGAATAAGTACTAATATAGCAATAACCCACGCCTGGGTGTGGGTAATGCTGGATTTACTCATGGTTGGTGTGGTTTGGTCATGAGGGCGAAGCCCAAGTGGCCAAACAAAGCCAACCTTGGGTAAATCCAGCATTACCCACACCCAGAAGTGGGTTATTGCTATTATACAATGACATTATTTAAGAAAAAAAATAATTACTTTTCTTAAATAATGGCATTGTATAATGCCTCCTTGCTGCCCTTCTGCAGCTGTCTGGTATTCTGCGGCAGTTCTGATGTACTGCACATGCGCATGCCCATGCAGTACATCAGAGCTGTGGGCAAAAGCAATGGAGAAAGCAAGATCTCCATTGCTTTTTACAAACTGTTTCACTACGTTAAATGGGTTTAACATAGCGAGACAGCTTTAAAAAAAACAACGGAGAATCTCCGTTGCTTTTTTTAAAGCTGGCTCATTATGTTAAACCCATTTAACATAGCGAGACAGTTTTGAAAAAAGCAACGGAGAAAGCAAGATCTCCGTTGCTTTTTACAAACTGTCTCGCTATGTTAAAGGAGTTTAACATAGCGAGACAGTGTGAAGCAATGGAGATCTTGCATTCTCTGTTGCTGTAAAAAAAAGAGTTATAGTAATGGAAAAAGTCCGGGCGACCAGACCTTTTTCCATTACTATAACTCAGATTTACAACGTGCACGCTGACCAATCAGCGTGCACATTTTTGAATATTAATGGGGGGGTCGTTGTATAATACAAATGTTTCCATGAAAACCTGTAGGAATGAAAATGAAAGTGTTTCTTACAGGCAATTTCAGAAAGCTCTTATGAGTGTTAGCATGATGTAATTATAATACATCAATAACCATTAAACATGAAATGATAAAATAAATATGCAATGTAATCAGAACACTTCAAACTCTGATGATATTTTGCAGGAAAATGCAGATTTATTTACTGGATTATGTTGTTTACCTGAGAAGCTGCATATCAAAACATTTCAGGTTGCAGTACTAGAAATTCATGTACCAAGCAGAGTGTCACTGTTTTTTCGAGACAGAATAGAGCAAAAAGTGAAAATCACAAGAGAGTTTTGGTCTGGGTGTAAACAGTTAGAGACAAATTAATACCAGGGTTATAACTATGAAGCAAGACCATCTTAGAATCTGCAGAGGCCTGCAAGATCTGAGCAGAATGACTAAACAGGAGCACTGATCACTGTAAACCGTCGAAAAGGCTGATTCAGCTATGTTAAATGTCAAATATTTTTCTGTGATAAATGCTAACCAAGACTTTTGATCAATCAAACTGGATGGGGTTAACTCAATGTTATGCACTTTCAACACCTTCTGAAATGTTACAGGTTTCTAAGGCTACCTTCTATATTTCATCAGCACAAGGTGTTTTGGAGATCTGTTACAGAACCAAGAGGAGACTTGAATGGTGTTGTCAAAGTAACAAATAATTTTCTTGCCTGGGGAAATATTGGTCAAGATACTGATGCAAAGCTAATCATGCTGTTGGACAGACTAAGGCAAGAAGGTCTGAAGTCAACTAAGAGCAAACATCAAATATGTGTGTCTCAAATGATTGCGCCATATTTTGATGTCAGGAGTGCTGAAGTTTGATTTTATAAAAATCAGTGCAATTCCAGTTATGCAAAAACAGAAGATAAATAAGCCTATATGAGATTTCTTGGATGCTACTGGATGCCAAAGATCCTACCCAACTTATTAGATATGAATGTACCATTTTGCAAACTTCAAAAGCATTTTGCTTTCTTGTTTTGGTCAGCATAGCAGAAAATAAGTTTCAAGATTCTGAAAAGTCTTATTATTACATAGATACATACACTCGTTATATGCTATATCACAACAATTTGTACTGCAAGTAGATGATATCAGCATGGACTGTGAACTTTGCTTATGCAGGAAGGCGGACCAATGGACTGTGGATCAAGAGCTCTAACAGAAGCATAAATGAGGTATGCATAAATAGAAAAAGAAACATCAGCTGGTGTTCATTGATGTAAATTTTTTAACTAAAATATTTTGAGGAAATCATTATTTGTGGGCTCGGATCACAACTACTGCAAAGTATTTTTAAATCACTTCACAAAGCACCAGCTAGATTATACAATATGCTGTTGAATTCACAATAGTATGATATGAAGGTTCAGTACAAACCTAGAAAGTCAAGGTGCATTCTATTCTACTAAACAGAGTTTACTTAAAGGAGTAACAAGAGGATCTGCTATAGAATAATGTAGAAGTATTTTTTTCCATCGCTATGTATCTCAGCTGTAAAACTGGATGACCTTAAAAAACAGCAGATAGAAAAATGCAGTTATTAGAAGAAGCCACAAAGACCAGTTTGCTTTAGTAGATGACAGCACTATGCAAGGATTTTCAAGCATATTAACCATAAAGAGATGAAATTTCATGTATGCAAAGCCTGGTGCAATAATTCCAAGTCAAATGATAGCAGCAATGTTAGAAATTATATATGAATTCTGCTTAGGGATTGTCAAATGTAAGGAGAGAGAGCAAATTACATAATTTATTGAATGAATATGTCCGAGCAAGAAGAGAAACTGATGCAGAGGTGGGAGTGTGCAATGTGTACTGTAAGCAAAAGAGTAACAGATTTTTGCATTGTGACATTCCAGATTTTCCTAGAAACAAATTACATGCAGTAGTTCACTTGTAAACAAGTTGTTGCCTGATCCGTTTGATTATTGCTCCACATTCCCAGAAGATACACTGTGGAAATATGCTACAAAATTGCCAGTGTAATAGATAACCTCAAGGGTATATTTTGATGGCATGATATATCTGAAGAAGTTATTTTGGACAAAGAACCTTAGTTTACAAGTTAAAAATCTAGTACTTTTACAGAAAATGGGCATTCAAGTGTATAATATTTAGTTCTCTCTTCCCTCAAAGTAATGGACAGGTGGGACGACTGGTACAGACAATTAAAATGTGTTGAAAAAATGTGACAATACAACATCTGGAGATTGGTTTCGGTCAGTTTTAGAATACAGAGATACATCTACCCAGGGAGTAGGCTTATTTCCAGCCTGACTACTAACAGGAAGATACTGGAAAAGCAAGCTATGCACCTACTGTTTATTTGTTGCTTACAGAAAATCAAGGCAGAGGTTTATACCTAACAAGTTAACATCAGGGGAGACAGAAAATTTTAGTATGACAGAAGTACAAAACATATCTGTGTTTTAAAGGAATGAAATAAGGTAAAGATTCTTGTCCTGAAAAGTGCACAAAATGGTCCCATAAAAGCAATGATGATTGGAAGAGCAATAGACGAACAAGCTCATACTATGTTAAGAGTTCATATTCACAAGTATATAGAAAAAATCCATTTTCTCCAAATGGAGAGATGATGGGGTCCAAATGGAGACATGATGAGATCGAATGGAGACATGATAAGTTAGCAAGGAAAGGAGAGTAGTATTGCTGAAATTTAATTTATCCTGAAGTCTAGGTGAGTACCTTCGTGAGGTGGACTCTGTTTTTCACAAAATCTCACCAAAATAACACTGATATATAAACTGTATTTATATAGCATACATCACGGGCAGAAGTAGGTCAAAATTTTAAAAAGATAGCTGGGTGTACAAGACCCAGGATAAAAAAGTGCCCAGCTATGGTAGATGCACTGGTGCCAGGACTGGAAAAAATCACAGTGTGGAATCCTCTAAATAAGGAAACATTCCTACAATGGGGCCATGCCAGATCCAGGAAGAGGATGCCCCCCCCCCCTGTTGTAGAAGGAAGTAGCAGTCCACAAAAATCACAAAGAAGAGCCATAAAGATGATAGAGTGGACTACTGAGAATAAGAAAGAAATTATATTTTACTATTATTATGCAAAAAGCCCAGAATTTCCAAACACAAGATATACAAAAAGATTAATAAAGAAATTAGAGGAAAGAAAAATACTTCCACAAGAAAAACTGTCAGAAGCCTCAAATAAAAATTTGTGTTCGTTAGTATAACAGATTTGTGAAAGACAGTATATAGACCAAGAAACTTTGATCTGTTTGGAAAAAGAAGCATCTGAGGAAGTGCAGAAATATAAACAACAACACCTGGAGATTTTTGAAAAGTATAAAAAAAGAAGTATGGGCATGGGAAAGAGAGATTTCATATGGTGCAATATTTATGCAAAGGCGAAAGTCAAATTAATCAATATAAAGAGGGCAGCCCCAAAGACATTTGAAGAGAAATATAGGCAAAGGCATCCAGATATGGAAAATTTTACAATAAAAAATAATATCACAAAGAGGGAATGTAGAAAAGAAGATCAGTAAAGCAGAAGTTAAAGTACAGTGGAAAGGCACTCTAAAATCACAAAGAAAACAGTCAAAAAGTGCCTGCAGCATAGAGTAAAACACCGAGGTAGTTTTCCAAGCTGAATTTTATTCCAAATACACACAAAACTTCACAGGTAAAAAGCACACATAAACGCCTTTGCAGCACATGCGTTTTCATCTCCGTAATCAGACTTCCTCAGATGACCAGTGTTACTGAGAGCTCCGCCTTCGTGCTGCAGTTCCAAGACTTTAAGGACTAAGCTGGTCACAACACACACAGTGCCCTCGTCCACACCTAGCCACGCGGCCACAATAACTAGATTTATAATTCAAAGATGCTCACTGGTTCTACCCTTTGGATCTCACAGCTCACGTCCTATCACAAAGAGGGAATGTAGAAAAGAAGATTAGTAAAGCAGAAGTTAAAAAAATAGAAGTTGAAGTTATGTAGTGCCTGCAAAGTGAAGGATTTGGTGTAGAAGGTCTAACACAGGTTACACTACAGCATGATGAAACAAGTCTCCAAAGAAAGGGAAAACAGGAAGCTCATGAGACATGTAAAGAAGAAATATGGACATGGAAAAGAAAAAGAGATTTAATATGGTGTAATATCTATGCAAAGGAGAAAGCAAAACTAATCAATACAAAAAGAGCAGCACCAAAGATATTTGAAGAGAAATACAAGGAAATGAATCAAGGTATGGAAAACTTTACAACACAAAAAATAAGAAGACAAAGAGGAAAAGTAGAAAAGGAGACTAGTAATGGAGAAGTTAAAGAAATAGAAACTGAGGTTATGGAGTACCTGCAAAGGGAAACATTCAGTGTATAAAATCTAACACAGAAAGCACCACAACAGCATAGAACAATGGATATCCAAATTAAGGGGAAACCAGTGGAATGGAAAGCAATGGGTAAGGTGCCATGAAATCAGTATAAATGTTCACTTGAAGCTGGACAACAAGGGAAGGAACAGGAAACTGTGGAAACTGTGATGCAGTCAATGTTGAGAAGCGATAGGCCAGTGATTTCCCACATGACAGAGCAAAAGATGGCATAGGATGAAATTGAAGGCAATGTGCTACAGGAAGATGCTATAGGACTTTCTGTAAAATGCACACAGGAAATGGAAAACCAAAAAGGTGCCCTCAGTTCAGAAGAAAATGAGCTAAGAGAAGGGTTTTTTTGATTTATCAGAGCTAGACATATTAAGATCAAAGAAAGAAATAGACTACAGAAGGTCAATAAAACCCAAAAAGTCAGAAGTTTGATAAAACAAATGAACATCTTAATTAGGACTGTCCATAGAGATCCATGCCATATAACAGAAGTAAACAGGATATATTACTGTGCAGCTAAATTAATAACTGATAAAGTTCTACCACAAGAGCACAGAGTAGTGAGGAAAAGGAAAGATAGAAATTGAATGCCATCATGGAAGTATCAAATAGAGAAAACTATAAAGTAATTAAGATAGGAAGTGTCACTGTTAGAAAAATCTTAGCAATTTATTGATGACCCAAAAAAAGTTTTATACAGAATTGGCACACAAGGTAAAAGGATTTGAAAGACCACAAAAAAGAAGAAATAGATATAATAGATATGTAAGTATTTATGAAGATGTTGTGTAACATAACAAATATGCTAAATGGATAGAAGAAGTAAAAGAAAGAATAAGAAATTTAAAGGTACATGATATGAAATGGGATGTGAAGTAACAGCTAGAGACAGGAACACAGCGGCTTAAATCTTCTCAGAATGTCAGTTATACAGAGTATATCCAGCTCATCCAAACTGACATTCTGAGAAGATTTAAGCCGCTGTGTTCCTGTGCCTATTGCGAAGTTCATTTATTTTTATTCACAGCAGGAACACTTTTCTCTTGACTGGGACATTTCAGCAGTTTCAGTTTTAACAGCTAGAGACATTGAAACAAAGTTAAGAAAACATCTAATTGGAAACCCCCAGGCCCAGATGCAGTACCTAACTTCTGATTAAAAGTATTAACATCTTTACATGAAGATTTAGTCATGAGTAAGAACTATTTATATGCACACCCTGAACAGATGCCAACCTGGCTAACAACAGGAAAACAATGCTCCTACTTAAGAATGAACCTGAAGGCTACCCTTAAAATTATAGACCAATAACTTACCTTCCAACAATGTATAAACTATACACTAGAATTGATTCTGACAGAGTTTATAGTCATTTAAAAGAAAACTCAATTTTGGCAATAGAGCAAATGGGCAAAAAATAAAAATCATATGAAATAAAGGATCATTTGTTATTAAATAATGTCATAGTGGACAACTGTAAAAAGGAGAAGAATCTAAGTATGGTATGGATTGACTACAAAAAAGCATTTGATAGAGGGGCATAGCCAAGATGGTGACTTGGTAGCAGCTCAGTCTCTTACATCTCTTACCATAAAAATATTTCTGACAGGAATTTTATAATTTAAACAACATTTCTAGGATTATTTTATCATCAATACCATTAAAGAATCTTGGGACATCTATTGAAGGACTTTTTAACAAATGACATTTAAAAATTCCTGTCAAATTCAACTATACAAAATCAATTCTCTCCGCTGTCCAGAATGAGTCATACAAAATGTTCTTCACAGGATTTTTCTCTCAAAAAGGAACTGCATTCTCTGTTATCAAACATCCAGGATTTGTCACTGAAAATTTACAAAATAGACAACAAATTGGATTATTTTAAAAACAAATGTTTTCAACAACTGGAACAACTTCAGAAAATTATTATGCAACAAAAGAGCCAAATATCTACTATGGAACAATCACTAAATGATATGGAGACTAGACTTTCTGAAGAGGAACACCAGACAGAATATTTATTAAAACAAAATGCTTATTTATTGGGACAAATTAGATGAACTGGAAAACAGATCAAGGAGGAACAATATTGTGATATATGGGCTTCCTGAAAAAAACAAAGGAGACACCTTAATTAATTTCCTCACATCCTGGATTCCTTCTGCAGTGAATTTACCTGGCTCACTCTCCTATGGCATTGAACATGCACGCAGATCCATAATTACATCAGAACACTCTGATGCAGCAAAAACTAAGCCAAGATCTATAATTGTGAAACTTTTTTTCTAGTCAGGATAAAGAACTGATCTTAAAAACTGCTTAGACTAATTCACCTATTAAATATCAAGATACAGTAATTAGATTTGACAATGACTATTCTACAACTTTCCCTTGATAAAAGCATTAAAAAAGAAACAGTTGAAAACACATTTGTTATTCCCAGCCAGACTAAAAATCTTTTTTCCTGAAGGCACATTACATTAAGAGGGTTCGTGGTCTGCACTCTTGTGGGAGGAGAGGCTGGACTCTGCCCTTCTGAGCTGGGAATTTTTGGTTAAAGGCTTATAGTGCCTGCATATTTTAACTGTTTCTTACTAAATTGGTACACCTTGTTTGCTGTAGTATAGACTAGATCCAGGCCTGCTGAATCTAGCTTTGTTTGTATAACTTGGGCACTAATCCAGGCATTCTTTAAAGTATTCAATTGTATTTATTACTGCTTGGTAGTAACTTGATTAAAGTGTAGCTATCATTCAAAGTCTTTTGGATTAAGCACTTGGGCTTCAGACCAGTTGTTTTACATTAGGAAGGTTTGTGGCCTGCACTGTGGTGGCAGGACAGGTAGCTTACATTCTTCTAAGTTGGGAACTGCTGATTGAGGGCTCAGTGTCTGTTATTCTAAAAGTGTATTAGTTCTGGTTTAAGCACTCGGGCTTCAGGCCAGTTATTTTACATTAAGAGGGTTCGTGGTCTGCACTCTTGTGGGAGGAGAGGCTGGACTCTGCCCTTCTGAGCTGGGAATTTCTGGTTAAAGGCTTATAGTGCCTGCATATTTGAACTGCTTCTTACTGTAATTGGTACACCTTGTTTGCTGTAGCAGAGACTAGATCCAGGCCTGCTGAATCTAGCTTTGTTTGTATGCTTGTTGTTTGTTTGCTTGTTATTTCCCTGAAAAGCTAATTCCACCTAAAACGCGGCTTTTTATTGCTTCTGTGGATCCCTAGTGATATCTGCATTGCTTACTGTACTTATTTCCTTGTTTCACTTGAAAGAAAGTTACTGTTTGTCATTTTGCATTTAAGTTACATGTAACACATTGCATTTAAGTTACCTGGCACTTGCTCACTAAAGCAATTATATAAGTCAGCACTAAAAAAATTAAAAGCACTACACCCTCACAAACTCCCCTTGGGTACCTTGTTCCCCACTGGCCCTTTTTTTCAATTATAAAGGAATTCCAAATACTATTCTAGCATGTCCAAAGGTCAGTTGTCAATCTCCTCTCCGGTACAGCTGGTGAATCTGGGAATCTTGAGGCAATATTACAACTGCCTCATGTACACAGACAACCCTCTCCTCCTCCCAACAAATTCCAACATATGTGAGAGATGCAACCATATAGCCAAACTGGAGGCTAAGCTCTCTCAACTCATTATTGGCGTAACCAGTCAGGAGGAGAAGGAAACCACACTCACTACAATTCCAGTCTCACATAGACCTACCACAACAGCAAACCAAGCACATAAACACACAAAAACATACTCGGAGGCTCTAAATAAAAATCTGCCTAAGCAGCAGAGACCTCCAAAGCAGATACCCAAGCAACCACTACCCCAAAACAAAACACATGCAACACATAGCTCACAAAGCCAGTGTGCCGAACAGTCACAGCCCTTAAGGCTAAACAACACACCTGATACACTTGTAATAGGTGACTATCGTCAGGCACACTGGCGTCCCACTCACCAGGCTGAACAAGGAGAAGGTCACGGTGAGCTGCCTGTCGGGCGGTAGGATCCGCCACATAACACAAGCACTCAGGTCACTCCAAGGCAAGCACAAATATGACTCAGTCATTGTCCATGCTGGTGTGAATGACCTGAGACGTACCTCCCTGGACTACATGAAAAGAGACATAGAGGAGCTCTCTGAGCATGTAGCCCAGGCCGGTATGACCCTGACCATGAGTAGCATCTTACCCTCACCAAGAATGATGCCACAATATGAAGACAAGATGATCAATTTCAACAATTGGCTTAAGTATTGGTGTCATTCAAAGGGGATCCAATGCCGATCAGCCTGAGATGACATGCTCGACAAGCCACAATGCTTCGCTAGGGACGGCTTGCACCTGTCACCCCTGGGCTTTCGCATATTGGCAAAGGCTCTTGCTACCCCCATAGTGCCTTTTTTAGGCAAGACTCAAAAGACAAACCCACCTCCATAGGTATCACAAGGGTTAAGAAACTAAGAGTAATGCTACTCAACGTCAGAAGTCTAAACCTCAAGATGCACACACTCGAAACTCTCCTTAGCATGGAGAACATAGATATCTGTGCAGTAACAGAAACCTGGTTCAAGGCTCCCGAGAGCACCCCAGCACTACCAGGTTATACCTCATACCATGCTTTTCGGCCCCAAAACTTGGACCGAACTACAAAAGGAGGGGGAGTATCAATATTCGTCAAAGATACCCACACCTCCAAGTTGATGGCACAGCACAAAGCATCAGAGACTATCCATGTGCAACTAACAGTAGGTAAAACTGCCTTCCAGTTTATAGTCTGCTACAGACCACCATCCCAAACCCAGGAACCCCACTCGGCCTTTCTGAGAACACTGGAAAATATGAAGGTCTCTCCAAACACCATTATATTGGGCGACTTCAACTACCCAAACATAGACTGGGAGCATTACTCTAGCTCCAACACCCTAGCCCAAAGGTTCCTAGAATTTATAAACTCAAATGCTATGGAACAACTTGTTACCACTCCCACAAGAGGGGAAAACATACTGGACCTGATCATCACCAACATGGGGACTTTATGCTCCAGACCAGAAGTGTATCCCTCACTGGTAAGATCAGACCATAAACTAATCTCACTGGATATTCACATCCCGACCCCACCCCTGCCCAGAAAACCACAGTGAAAAACTTCTCTAAAGCAAATTTCACACTCCTCAAAACCAAGGAGGAATCCTTCAAAGCCCCCGGGCCTGTGGAAAATACGGCCCAGACCGCAGAATCCTTTATAAATGCATTCTATGAACACCTTCAGGAATGCATGGATCATGCAATCCCAAATAAAACCAAGACCCAATCCTCCAAAGGCAGATGTCCTGTCTGGTGGACCCCAGCCATAAACAAACTATACAATAGAAGGAGGAAGCTACTACGTGATAGAGCAAAATCCCAAAAAGGGAAGGCATCTCTGATCAGTATTAGCAAAAAACTATGAGCACTCATAAAATCATCTAAGGCCAGCTTCGAGAGAAAAAATTGCACAGGACACTAAGGATAATCACAAGGCTTTCTTTAGTTATGTTAGTAACCTGGGTGGGAATTCCCAGATATGATCAGAATTAGTCCAAAATGACAAAAAATACACCAAACCCACAGACATTGCCAAAATGCTAGCTGACAGGTTCAGCGCAAACTTCCCCCCCCCCACCAAAAGGGCAAATATCTATCCAAGCAGAGTGCTGCCCCCCTGACATCTCAGATGCTCAGGTAACAGCCACCCTCTCCAAAGCAAAAAAACACAGCATCAATGGGACCAGACGGTGTCCCGGGCTGCATCCTACATGAACTCCAAGAAGAGCTAAACCCAAACATAAAACTACTGTTCAATCTCAGCCTTACTACAGGATATGTACCCAAAGAGTGGCGTACAGCAACAGTGGTCCCTCTCCACAAAGGTGGTGCCTCAATGGATCCTGGAAACTATCGCCCTATAAGCCTGACTAGCTTGGTCTGCAAAGCTATGGAAAGGATCATCATGGACCTCATAAATAAAGATATTGGGGACCTACAGACACTGGATCTTACCCAGTTCGGCTTTGTTAAGGGCAGATCCTGCCTCTTAAACCTGGTCGATTTCTTTGAAACAGTCACCAAGGCCATTGATGAGGGGAAGATGGTCCACACAGACTACCTGGACCTAGCAAAAGCCTTCGATACAATACCCCACTCGGGCATTATAGATAAGCTCACCAGCTTAAATATAAACTCCTATGTCACTAGATGGGTTGCAAACTGGCTCAAGGACAGAACCCACATGGTTAGAATTGCTGGAGCCATGTCAGACTCCAAACCAGTTACAAGTGGCATCCCACAAGGCTCAGTCCTGGGACCTCTTTTGTTCGGTATATATTTCTCGGAGGTACAGGCCAACATGGAAGGACTGAGGCTGACCAAGTTCGCAGATGACTGCAAACTGGGTGCCATAATCGACTCTCCAGCCGACACAAGCATCCTCCAAAAGGGCCTCATAGAAACAGACAACTGGTGCCAGAGCCATGGCCTCAAGCTAAATGCCAAAAAGTGTATAGTCATCCCCTTTGGCAAAAACAAAGTGCCCACAAATTACCACATAGGTGGTAATCCATTAAGTACAGAAGAAGTAATTAGGGACCTGGGGACCCAAGTTGACAGCAATCTCTCATTTGACAACCACATGGCCAAAGTGGTTAGAAAAACATTTTATATAGCCCACCTAATCATGAAGGGATTCACATCTAGATCAAGGGAGGTCATCATGCCTCTTTACTCATCCCTCATCAGGCCCATAATTGAGTACAATGCCCCTTTTGGGATGTACCTTACCAGACACCTGCAGCAACTGGAAAGACCCCAAAAGTACCTCACCAAGAGGATCAAAGGGCTCAAACAGATGCCATATGCTGCCCGGTTAAAGAAACTCCAGCTCTACTCAGTGGTATACCGCCTGCTCAGAGGCGATCTGTGCCTGATGTATAAAGCCATGTCCAACTTGGAATTAATGGACGTGCTGCACCTCAGAAAATCCAAATCCCATCGAGCCACGCGCTCGAGAGACTTGAACCTCAGCACTGAAATAAATAGGACATGCTGGAGGGACAGATTCATAACCCAGAGGCTCCCTTCACTCTGGAATAAAATCCCAGTCCAGGTTAGGCAGAGTCCCTCACTGACTCTCTTCAAGAGGAATCTTGATGAGTGGATGGGAGATCGTAGGTTTACCCCGGGTATCACTTCTGTGTCACTGTTAGACAGAGGCACAGTATACTAACCTCGAAAAAGGGCATAGCAAAATTAATTTAAAATGGGTGGCAAAAGCCAAACACACTCTGGCTAGGCTTAGAAATGCCCTAGGACAGATAGCCTAGTATGAACCTATGAACCTATGAACAAAAATATTTGACTCAGTGGATTTGGCAACAAAATACATAGTCAACAATAATATATTTAATCAAGTGGAAGCAATGGATTGGTCTACCAGTACTACCAAAAGAATATCAGATAACAATAGTTGGAAAACTGTAGAACAGAAGAAAAAAAACTGAAGGACAAACAGAAATTCATTCATTACATGTTATTGCAAGACATTGCACTAATATAAAATTTCCTCCCTAGAAATCAGCTATAAATACAGGTATTTTTCAACTATTTAATTTCTTCTTTATTTATTCAATAGAATAATTCTATCACAAATAAGTATAGCTAAAATTTAAAAATCATTTATTTCCCATAATCAGTCATTTATAAAACAAAAATAACAAACCAAATCAGTATTTACATCCAGTTTAATGCTTTATGAATTTCTTTGCTTATGTTTCTTAACTATTAGTAACAAGTATATAATGTTACTACTTAATGCCTGTTCAAATACTTTATTTGGTTATCAGTTTGCTGAAGCAGATTAACATTGGACAATAAATTCAGTGAACATTATTTTTTCATCATTATATATGTGCAAATGATCCATAAATCTGATAATTAACTTCTACAATTAACTAAGGTGAACTTTTCATTCTTAATACTAATCTTCCATTTACTAATATGGTCTATGAGCCTTTGTCCTTAGTATACTGTTAATAATTGAATGATTTTGTTTAATGTATATAGATTTGATTTATATCCATGCAGTGACGGGTCCCTTACAGAGTTTATGCTACAGTAATGCAAGCTTTGAAGATCCATACATTGTGCGGACTGTGTGACCTCTCTGGGGTTATTAAATGTTGTTTAATAAATTTCTTATATGTTAAAATAGTGTAAAAAGCAGACAGAGGACATTTATGTACATCTGAGGTTAATGGCTTATATTTAAAATACTTCATTTATGGTCAAGAGAGGTTGTTATTGCTTTTTTAATGAGGTCGCTACAAATAGTGTCCATTAAATGTGTAGTTGTGAGGATTTGTATGTCTTCTGCGACTGCAATCAGTGCATTTGAGTAAATGTGCTATGCACTTTGTATCTAAGGACAGTACATTAATAATGATGCTCTGTTTCATATTTTAAATACATGAGCTTACTAGGGCACCTTAGCTCAAGCCTTACCTTGTTTTGAAGGTTTAAAAGCTTCACTCTTCTTCCCGCCGAGCTCAGGAGCTGTCTCACATTTAAATCTCAATTCTCAGAGGACTGGCACTAAGCAGAAGTGGCCCTTTGACATAGCAGCATATGAGGTAGAGAGCATTTGACTTACTCAGAGTTAGAGGGTTTGCTTTGGGGTTGTTGTACTAGTCAGGCAAGAGGTTTACTACCTCAGAGTGTTGAATATTTTTTTTTGTTAAAATTTTTAAATTTGTACGTTTCTTATTTGTAGTTTGGTGTCTATTAGAAATGTACATAAATTTTATACAAGAAACTATTTGAATCATTCTCCAAATCCATATTCAATAGCTAATGTCATGCATATACACTGTTATATAATTTCAAATGTAGACTAAAGATATGAAGAGTCTGTCTATCAACATTAATGGTTTAAATAATAACATTAGAAGGAAAAGCATATTTAAATACATTAATTTACATAAACCTCAATTAGTATTTCTACAAGAAACACACCTTTCAGAACAATATATGAACAAGTTAAATATCAATAATTATACAGTTTTAATGAGTTCTCAATTTAAACATAAAAAGAGAGGAGTAGCTATTTTATTGAGGAACACAACAATTTCTCCTAAAATAATCAACAATTATCATGATTCATCTGGTATATTTTGCTTCGTATCCATTGAAATAAATAGAAAACATTTATACATTATTCAATCTATATTGGATTCCAGGAGTTGGAGTAAAAATAGTTAATCATCATTTTGAAGACATAATACATTTTGCAAAAGGCAGTTTAATATTGGCGGGAGATTTTAATTGCATTATAGATGATTTTATTTTATTTTTATTTTTATTTAACATTTGTTGACCGGGAAAGTCCGACTAGGTTCCACAGAGCCTGTTTTCAGCGGAGGCCCGGGGAGAAATGCTCCATGCTATGGTTTTTGGGAGGTGGGAGGAGCCGAGGGGAGAGAACCCACGCACAGGGAGGGAACAGAGAACCCACACAGAACACACCAGGCACCCCAGCTGAAAATCGAACCGAGACTCCTTTGACCGAGCAGGGTACGCTGCGCTGCACCACCACGCCACCAATTATGTAAAAAAATTTTTTTTATTTTTCAATATTATAAATAAAAAATACACCATGAATCATGATAATTGTTGATTATTTTAGGAGAAATTGTTGTGTTCCTCAATAAAATAGCTATCGCTGATAAAGATACAGATTCAAAAGTTAAAAGAAGAAAATCTCCCACATCAAAAGCACTTTTAAAATTCACAGATACAGCATGCATTAAGGATATCAACAAATGTGCAGACTCAAAATTCACTTTTCTTTACCTTTTATTCACATAGGCATAATTATCATTCTAGAATTGATAGGATATATGTATCAAATGATTTAACAACAAAATTAAAAGGAGTCAAGGTCATAAATTGCCTTCTATCAGATCATAATGCATTAGTTTTTGAGATAAATCTTGTATCTGTTCATTCAATCCCTATCACTAGAATATGTTCATATATATATATATATATATATATATATATATATATATATATATATATATATAACAAAATTAACAGAGTTTAAAGAATTTAGTGTAAAGGAAATAAAGACCTTCCTTGAAGTGAATCTTACAGAAGACATATTAGAAGTATATATTTGGGACTCTCTAAAAGCATATATTTATGGCAATGTTTTATCTTGGTATAGTAACAAAAATAAACAATGGAACAAAGACATGTTAGAACTTCAAAATAAAGTAGACACACTTAAATATAAAATACAAAAAGATAATACTGATCTAATTCCAGAACTTGTTCAAACTAATAATAAATACTCTGAAATACCACATCACAAAATTATGATTAACCTAAAGAAAATCAAACCAAATTCTTGCACTAAGAAGCCTGCTTACCAGAAACAATTAGCAAACAGAACCAAAAAAAATATTAAATCTAAACAAATAAAAGAACTATATATTCCCCACACAAAGCAGAAAGTTACTGATTTAAACATTTTAGTAACCTTCATATTTCATTCAAGACACATCATTCTTCAAATCCTCAGGGTCTATCTCCCAATGAAATCAAACTATATCTTAATAAGAATATCTTTATCAGGTTAACAGAAGAACAAATAAATATTGTAAATAAATCAATCACTATGACTGAATTAAAATCACATATAATATAAATAAACTCAAAACAAATAAAGTCCCTGGTCCATTAAACATATTACCAGAGATGTACAAACTATTACCAAGCCAAACCTTACTTTTACTTTTTAAAAGTATACACTACAGACAAGGAAGATATAAATATACCTCCCTTCTGGAAATATTTGTTAATATCCCCATTAATAAAAACTGGTAAGGATGAAAAGCTTTGCTCTTCATATAGGCCCATAACCTTGCTAAATATAGACTATAAAATGTTTATGGCAATTTTTGCAGATAGGATCAACATCTTCTCTATTTATTAATACATGAAGATCAGACAGGCTTTATAAAAGGGAGACATACCTATGATAATGTCAAAAGAATCTTGACACTAATTGATCAGAATAAACTTAGAGGCTTAGACTTAACTATATTCTCTTTAGATATCAACAGTGCCTTTGATTCTGTTGATTGGAATTACCCATTTGTAGTCTTAAATGAATATAAATTCCCTGTAGTTTTTAATACATTAATCAAATCCTTATACAAAAACTCTATAGCATACATCAAATTAGGCTCCCATAGATCTGGAACCATTTCAGTTATGAAAGGGACTAAACAAGGCTGTTCCCTGTCACCCTTGTTATTTGCACTACTGTTGGAGACTTTTGCAAAGAACATTATATTAGATAACAAAATTAAAGGTATACAAATCAATAGAGTACTAAACTTAAAACTCCAACTTTTTGCTGATGATGTACTTCTGACTTTATCTGATACCAATTATTCCTTACAAGCGTTATTTAACTCTATGACTATTTATCAAAATACTTCTGGGCTACAGTTCAATGAAAATAAAACAAAAATCTTACCTACCAATTGTAAGAAAAAAATATATAAGTAAAAAAGTCTCAAAATATATAGTAACAGATGGCAAACTTCCTTATTTAGGTATTTGCCTATTGGATGACTTAAACAACTCACTTATACTCAGTTATAATATAATATTAGATAAAACTGAACTTATGATGTCCAACTGGAACAAATATTTATTTACAATGGAAGATACGTTATTCCTGATTAAATCAATAGTTTTTCCTAAGGTATTATACCTCATACAAGTTTTTTCTCTCCATCCTCCTCCCAAGCATATTATTCAAAAATATAAATTGATATTAAATTTTCTATGGTTTCCATATAAACCTCAAATTGTTTTGAGCAATCATTGGCAGGTTTGGAGGATGGAGGAATTAACTTACCAGATCTTCTCTTGTTAAAAATATAACATTATGGTTAAACTCATCTTACTTTCCCATATGAAAACAAATTCATGAACAGATCTGGTTAGAAACTATGCACTCTCACATTCAAGATCACTTGTCTATTTTATCAAATTCTTCTTACTGGATGCCTAAAGACTATATCCTAGAAAATAAAAATATTAAATTACCATTGCAATATATACATTTTACATTATCCAATTTTAAGAAATTTGTAAATAAAAATCCTAATATCAACTCATGGCTCTTCCTACTCTTTCCTATAACCTTTACATGTAATAATCTTGAAACATTTCAAACTTATAAGATGAAATGACTTGAAAAGGGAAATTTGTTATTTTGGCATGAATTAATAAAGTTGGGCAAAGTCTTATCCAATAATCAAATAACCAATAAATACAATACAGATAAAGACATGGGGTTACTTATTCAAGCCCTGAGGCAATATATTATAAATAAAATAGAATTAATGCAAACTTCTGTTAGACATGACACTTTTAAGCTTATTGAATATATTATAATTATTACAAATCAACCTTTTCAAGGTAATGGTTATCTGTCTAACATTTATAAAATTGGTAAAAAAACAAAAATATACTATACAAAACATACTGGAATTACTATACACTAATACATGGCCATCCCCCATCAGAGGATGATAAAAAAGTATTTTTAAATCCTCAAAACATTCAACGCTATCAATTCTTTGGCAACTGTTTACTTGGAGATTATTACAAAGAAGTTTTTTTATACTTCATAAACTAGCCTTAATATTTGCTAATGAAGAACTATGTTGGAGATGTGAGATAAAATTAAAAGCTGATTGGCAACATATTTTTTTATGAATGTAAATGCCTCAGCATATACTGGAATAACACTAATCTTTTCAGACTATTTTTAATGACACCTTTCAAAAACTAAATCAATGATCCTACTTAACTCTCCCATACCTAAGTATGTTCCAAAAACAAGGTTTATCAATCCTTTGGACATTATTAACTATAGCTTGAAAGATCATCACCATTCATTGGAAAAGTGTGACTTCTCCTATCTTCAATGAATTCAAAAATATTGAGTTAACATTTGGTAGTATGGAAATCTCGACCTTGAAGAATTGAACCAACAGAACTACTTCATATTACAATACTTGGATGACAGTAATGGAAATATAGATGAAAATGGACAAGAATATTCAATAATATGATTTATATTTAACACAATGTTCAATTATTTCATCATCTGTGTAGACACCGGTGAAAATAGTTTCACAATGTTATGAAGTTCTATAGTTTTAATATTGTATATATAATGTATATTGCTTTTGCATGTACTATTTTAAAGATGTTACTTTAAACAAAAATAAATAAATATATTTAAAGAAAAAAAAAGCATTTGATAGTATCCCACATTCATGGACAAAAGAGTGCTTAAAAATGTATAAGATGCACCCTACACTGACTGACTACATTACAGTGATCATGAAGTAGCGGCAGACCACTTTGCAATTAAGGCATGATAAAGGACAAATTATTATCACAGAGATAAAAATTCAAAGGGGCATATTCCAGAGTGACTCTTTGTCACCACTGCTATTATGTCTTGCCCTTAAAAAATTAAGCTATCTACTTAACTATTTAGGCCATGGCTATAATTTGGCTCATACAAAACAACAAAGTGTAAAGACTTTTCATCTTCTCTTTGTTGATTATTTAAAACTGTTTACCTCATCAGATGAGAAACTGAAAGCACAACTGCAAGTTGTCAAAATGTTTTCAGATGTTATAAGAATGCCATTTGGTCTTGATAAATGTGCAAAAGCAACCTTTAAAGCAGAAAAACTGCAGCACCAAGAAAACATCAGTTTGGGACAAGAATGTGATATAAAAGAACTTGAGCAAGAGGGAGTGTATACATATTTGGGAAGTGATGAAGGATCAAAAATGAAACATGAACAAATGTGAATAAAACTTAGAAAGGAATAATTCAGAAGACTTAAATTAATCCTGAAAACAGCATTGACATCTAGGAACAAAATTCAAGCTATAAACAAATTTGCTCTTCCTGTCCTAACTTACAGTTTTGGAGTGACTGACTAGCCCCAAAATGTGGTGGATACATTAGACAGGAAAACAATGCTTCATGCTCACCAAATTATTTATAAAAACCAGTGCATACCAAGATTATATATTCCCTGTTCCAAAGGAGGGATGGGCCTCATTAAAATTGATTACATGTATAGATCTGCAATCATGGGACTGCAGACATATCTGCTGACCTCACAAGACCCAAATGTAGTGAAAGTTTTGAAACATGAGGAGAATAAATCAAAGATGACTTCTCTGCTTAGTTTAGCAGAAGCATATTGGTGTCAAGCAGGAATGGAAATCAAATCAAAAGTAGATAAAAATCAAGCAGCAACTCAATGTGCCAAAAAGAAAAGAAAGAATATATGAAGGACCAGACGAGAAGGCAAGAAATGTGGAAAATGCATAAATATACTTGCAAGTATAGAAAACCTCTGGAAGAACTTCATGTTGATCAGGCTTGAACGCAGCAGGAATTGTTAAGAAGAGGCAAATTCACACCAAGAGATGAAAGGTTAATATTGTTGGCCCAAGATAGTGAACTACATACACATTGATTTACAAAAGTCCATTGAACATGTGGGAGAAACAGACAAATGCAGGTTTTGTAAAACAGAATTGGAAACAGTTACACACCTTATTGCTGTTACATACTAATGGCAGAAGGACTGTATTCTGAAAGGTATAATAATGTGGCAAGAATGTGGCACTGGGGATTGTGCAAACATGGTACTGAAGTGGCTGAAAAACACTGGAAACATGAGCCACAAAGCATTATATAAAATGAAGTTTGATACATGGTATCACCCATTACCAACACTTCAAAAAGATGCTAGAAAACTGGATATAGTGGTCCATGAAAAGAAGACAAAAGTAGCATTTATCATTGAAATCACTATGTACAGTGACTACAGTGTCTTGTGTATATATAGAGAGAGACACAAAGTCATAAAATATCAGGATTTACAGGCAGAAATGAGAGCAATGTGGAAGAAAGATACCCAGACAGTTCTAGTAGTAGTAGGAGCAATGGATCTTATAAAAAAGAATCTACAATCGTATTTAGATATGTTACCAATACATGTAACCCGGTACAAATTGCAGGAGTCATTACTGCACACATTGCTGGTGCTGCAAAGAGCACTTTTGGCTGGGTCCCTATTATATTAGTGAACGCACTAAATTGCGAACACTGTTTAGTCAAACATCATTACACAAAATGGCAAAATACCAAAAGCATGGACAGCAATTTTTTTCCTAGGGAAAAAAATTACTGGGCTGTTTTTGAGACTTTGCCATTTCCTCCACTGTGGTGCACTCTCGGAGTTGATATATTTAAGTAGAGGGTGTGTGGGGGGCACAGCCCCCCCACTTTATTTTGTGTTTGGATTTTTTTTTTCTTTTACGAATCAGTGATTTTTTTCCCTGGGGGGAAGTGTCCGACTTTTTGGGTTTTTCAGGGATTGTGGGTCAATTATATAGCTTTCGCAATTCAGTGCGTTCGCTAATATAATATAGACCCCTTCTGGCTGACATAAAATATTGAAACAATACTCATGAACTTTAATCATACTTTTTCTTAGAAATGGGGTCCATTCCTGTCATGGTATTAGAAACCCTAAAGACTTGGAAAATTAAAAAAAATGAAATTTTATATACATATATATATATATATATATATATATATATATATATATATATATATATATATATCTAAGACAGAAAGTAAGGAACATAAGAAAGCCATCTAGCAGAATGAAGCTGACAGCTTCAAATCATTTTCAGTTGGTACTGTCTTCAAAGAGAATGAACAGTCAGTATGTTACCTGTAATGTACAGAATCAAGAAAAGTAAAAAAAAGTACCAATATGCATATTCAAATTCAAGGGAGTGAATATTTTCACCAGAGATAAAGAATTTTCGAAATAATGCATGTAAATATCACCAGTAATCAGGATATGGAAGAGTAATCGAGGAACCTCAGATAAATAAAAACAATATTTTGTATAAATAAGAATTAAAAATAAGGGACTGAGAACATTCTAATTAAAGATATCTTACAGAAGAGTTACATATATTAGTACTCTGTTGAATGTTATTTTTCTGTAATATGTGCATGAAATGGTAGAATAGTTTTAAGAGTAGTATATTGAAATATTTTTGTAAGAAGTTCTACTTTGTCATATCTATAAATTAGTATTTAGCATAATATCTTTCTTAATTTTTGAAAGAAAGTGAATGTAGAATATTGTGTTATGCCTCTAAGAATGGGAATTAAGGAGTTATATGTCATACAACTGCCAGTTTCTCAACATTTATAGTAAAGCTGTTGAAATGAATACAACTCATACCTCTTGCCTTTTCATTTTGACCTACCTAAAACTACTTCAACAGAAGTATATTACAGACATGCAGCTTCCTGGAACATCACTGTACACAGTGTGATGAAGAAGAAGAAGAAAAGGATTGAGGATCTAGATGAATCCTCTCACAGCAAGGCACAGCATGATGACCTTCACCTCCACCAGACACAAGCAGAACCATAACTGAAATTCAGGAGGGGTTGGAGTGACATGTGTCTTCAAATTTCCCAAACACACACACACACACACACACACACACACACACACACACACACACACACACACACACACACACACACGCGCGCACTGGTCCAGTAAAATAAATTGATAATAACAAATTATCTGGATCTGTAAAACATCTGTTCCTGCTTTACTAATCATTAGAAATATATGCCACAGGTATTAAAACCACTTGACAGGTAAATCTTTCTCAGGCTGCTGGGCTCCATCCTCCAGTCCCATCATGCACTGCTCTGCCCTGTTTTCTACTTCTGGAGGAACATGAGCACTTGTATTCATCAATCAGACTGGCACAAAAAGGAGAGAGAAAACAGCACAGACTAAGAAGTGGAAGAAGCTGCTTGTCTCACACCAATATAAGGAAAGATGGGAAAGCATTAACAAAGATAATCTATGCCTCTTACAGGTCTGTCTGTATCGTAAGTACATAAAGTACAGCTGCGTAAGTAAACTTACAATAACAGTAGATGTTCACATGATCACCACTGCAGTAGCCTTAGCTATATGCGTTATATCCTGCCATGAATATAACAACCGCCCAGCTTCCAAAGCTTCAGGACACTCTCCATGCAACCAACCTGTCGCTCAGCTCGAGCTGAGCTGACTAAAAAACTTAAGTTTGAGTGCCAAGCCCTTGAGAGCTTTCCTGACAACAGAGATACAGAGACTGTGGCCTGAAAGCTAGGAAGAACAAAAAATAAATAACCACACTCTGACATAAACAACAAACCAAAAAACAAGGGGATGGAGGAAGTAGCTACTACAAAAGTGATAATTTGAACATCTAATGTTATGCACAACTGTACTAAGTTCAACATATTGATCACTGCTGCAGTAGCCTTAGCTATATAGGTAAATTACCCTAGCTTACTACATTTGGGAGGTGGAAGGACAAGGGTACAGGACCCCCTTGCGAATGAGTCTTGCAAAGCCGATCTAGACCTAGAAAAGGAATCAAGCTTATAGTGTTTTGCAAAAGTATGCACAGATGACCAAGTTGCTGCTTCTAGAGTACTTCTAGAATCCAACCCTTTACAAAAATCCATAGATGAAGCCAAGGCCCTGGCATAGTGGGCCTTGACCCTGCTTGGAATAACTTTGTTGGGGTGAGTATAACAAAAGGCAATAGCCTTAGACAATCATTTGGAAATAGTCTGTTTTGACACAGGTTGTCCCTTCTTCTTACCTTCACAAGAAACAAACAATTGATCCAAAGCTCTGAAATATTTAGCTTTGTCAAGACAGCACCTGAGCTTTCTGTAGCCATCCAAGGTATGGTACATCTTTTCTCCCTCAGTTTTGGTTCAGAAAAGAAAATGAGGAGATGGATAGTTTATTTTAAAGCAAACTCGGATAACACTTTAGATATTAAAGAAGTATTAGTCCTCAAAGAAATCCTGTCTCTGTAGAAAACGAGGTAGGGCTGACTCACCATAACAGCTTGCAACTCAAATACTCTTCATGCAGAAGTCAAAGCAATCAATAAAATTGTTTTCTGTGTTAAGAACCTCAAGTCAGCCAGGTTAGCTGGTTCAAATGGTGCAAGTGTTAGCTTCTCTAACACAAACCTAAAAGCGTCACCATGGCAAAATAGCCATCAGAAAGATCCCATACCATGTACTAACTATTTATAGAACTCCCTCTATGATGAAAGAAAGCCACAGTGCCTGTCTGCAAGAACTAGAGTCACTCAGTATTAAACCCAATACCATTTCCTAGGTGATCTAAACTATCCAACTATGGACTGTGAAACCTACACCACCAGTAATCCACAACCACAGAGATTCCTGGACTTTGCCAATACAAATGCCCAGGAAAATTTGTCAGAGTACCCTCTAGGGGGGACTAGCATCTCGTACCTTATCCTTACCAGTACATGAGCTTCTTCCACCATCCCTTGCATACCTTAATCACCCATTAGGTCCAACATAAAGCAGTCTCCTTTAAAATAAAACTGAAACCAGAGATCCCTTCCACCCAAGATTCCTTTAGAAATTTCTTTAAAACAACTGCCTACTCTTAAGTGATACATTGCCAAGCTTCAAGTCCCCACCAAACTCAGTTAACTCCACTGAATGCACAGAAATAGACACTACCACGGTCTATATTAGATCACCGAATGCTTAAAAAAGCGAACGGTGATTAATCGACCCTGTGTAAGTGAAAGCTTACAATGTCGAACTGTCAGAACAGCAATTTTTTTCCCTTGGAAAAAAAAATCGCTGTTCCAACAAAAAATAAATAAAACACTTTAAGCATTGCATTAACACCCCCCTACTTAAATATACCAACTCCGAGACCGCACTACAGTGCTGAAAACAGCAAAGTAACAAAGTGGCCAAGCGAATTCTTTCCCAGGGAAAAAATTTGCTTAAAAGCCGCTTTGATATTTTGTCGTTTCAGTCTTTTAAGTTCGACCAAGACGCATTAGAAAGAATGCATCTTCGGTCTTCTAATAGGGAACCACACTACCACACTATACCAGCCTGTAAACAGCTGCATAGATGATGTTCTACCCAATAGGAACAAGTGCAGAGCAAATCCTGGGAACAAACCCACATGGTGGAATCATAATATCAACAAGCTTTATAATAAAAGAAAAATAATTTTGACCAAAAGTAAGAAGAGTAATTCACAGAATGTTGGAGCCCTTGCCTATGAAATAAACAAATAATTCAGGAGCTTAATAAAATCCACTAAAGCCAAGTTTAAGGCTAAAATAGCTGCCCAAGCCAAAGACAATCACAAGGCAATTTTAGTTATCTTCTTAATCTCAAAAGCACAATGCAGCAATGTGCTGTGTTGATTGTGAATGATGTTACCTACACTGAGGCTGAAGATATAACAAACCTAATGGCCAATTAATTTACCTCTAACTTTACCCCAATTTCCTCTCTGTCTGTCTGTCCCTCAAGATATAGCTGAAACTGACACACCTCCATGTAGCACACAAGACTAAGTCCTAAAAGTGTTATCAAAAGCTAAAAATATGGCATCGATCAGTCTTGACAATATCCATGGATGCATCTTAAATAGCAAGAAGCATGATTTAGTTACTCTCCTAACAACACTATTCGATCTCAGCTTCCATACAGGCTTTGTACCAAGCAAATGGAGAATAGGTACAGTCATTCCCCTGTTTAAAGGAGGATCTTACACAGACACATGCAATTACAGACTCATAAGTCTGATCAGTCTTGTATGCAAAGCCATGGAAAGACTTATCATGGAATTAATCAATCAGGGCATAGAGAACCTCCAAATACTGGACCCGTCTCAGTTTCAATTTGTCAGGGGCAACTCATGCTTACTCAACCTGGTAGGATTTTTTGAAAAGGTCACCAAAGCAATGGATGAAGGCAAAATGCTACACACCGCATACCTCAACCTGGCCAAAGCTTTTGACATAATTCCCCACTCGGGCATACTAGAAAAACTAAATAAACTGAGAATAAACTTCTATGTCACCCAAGTGACTCACAGATATGATGCAGATAAGCAAAATAGGGTAAGTTACCTCTACAAAGAGACCAGTCACCAGTGGAATTTCCCAAGCTTCTGTGCTGGTACCTCTACTGTTTGGCATCTACCTATCTCAAATAAAAGCCAATACCAAAGGACTCTGGATGACTAAGTTTGCAGATGACTGCAACATAGGAGTAGTCATCAAATCCCCAAATGACTTAGCCATCCTGCAGGAAGGCTTGTCCAAATTAATAAATGGAGCCAAAACCATGTATTGAAAATAAATGCCAAAAAAATGAATGGTTGTATCCTTTCGGAATTCACCTACCTCCAAGAAAGTACTACATTGACAATACCAATATAGCCCTAAGAGATTACCCAATTGTTTGGCATTTGGGAGCTTATGCAGACAGTGACCTACCTTTTGACAACCATGTGTCCATTGCTGCAAGAAAGTCCTTCTATACTGCACAGTTGATAAACAATGGGATTGTGTCTAGATCAAGGGATGTCATTGTCCCCTTCACTCAGTGCTCATTAGGCCAGTCATTGAATATAATGCCCCCTTTGGCATGTATCTGTATAGACAAATACAACAACTAGTATGTCCACAGATGTACCTTACTAAAAGGATACAAAGCCTAAACAACATGTCCAACATGGACTGACCTAAAGGGTCTATATTATATGAATGAAAGTTCATATAATCAAACACTGTAAACAGCGAAAATGCTGGCCTTCGAACCCTTTATTGTGGGGGGCTGTGCCCCTCCACCACTAATTATATATACCAACTCTGAGATCACACTACAGTGTGGAAAGGGCAAATTTCCCAATCTTCACTGTACAGTGATCTCACAAAACACACATTTATGAATGGCATTTTCACATATACAGCCGTTCGATATTTTGAAAACAACTTTATTGAATTTTCAATAAAAGAACTAAATACAAAAGATGTTCAAGTATATTCAATACAAAAGTTAAACAATTTATAACTAACAAAGGAACATAACTATTTACAATGATGCTCACATGTATATCAGATTTTAATAAATATGTTTTTCACAGTTAATATTTTTCTCGCAAATCAAATAATTTTTTCCACAAACTCATTTTATGTTTTTATTTGTTCTTGACTTGATAGTCAATAGCTTTAGATTACAGACTTCAGTGAGAAGTATTTTAAATTCTCGAAATGATGGAGGAGAATCAGCTTTCCAATTGACTGTTATTATTTTCCTTGCTACAGACAGTAATGTCCATATTATTGGATATTTCATTTTATTAACACTTTGATGCATTGGAGTGTTAAATAATATTAAAGACTTGGTTAACATAAAGTTGTCTGTAAACAAGCATTGTAAGAAACAATTTATATATTTTCAATATTTTGTTAATAGTATGCAATCATAGAACATATGTGACCAGTCAGCTTTCAATATCTTTTTACATCTCCAACACGTTTATGTTCTTGTTGAATTTGTTAATGATATGTGGTGTAATGAAGGATCTATGCATAAATTTCCAAGTATAAATTCTCCACTTTAAAGAAGATGTAGTTTTATAAGCTTATTCTAAAATATTAAGTTTATCTAGATTGTTGGGAAGATGAGAATTAATTGTATTAAAGTAGTCCCAATATTTTTGAGGATGTTGATTTGTTTCATCTCTTAATATTTTACAAATATGTGATAATGTAATATTAGCAATATTTACATTTAGAGTACTTGTAATTAGAAATGAAATAATTTTTGGTAAAGATTGTATTAAATCTCAGGGCATTAAGTGTAAAGCATTTGATAAATGTTGTCTACATTCTTGTAAATTGAACCAATATATGTTTTCTATTTTAAATTCATTTTTCAGGTCCTCTAAAGACTTAATTATGTCCTTTCTCATTAGTTGAGACCAATAAACTAAACCTCTCTCTTTGAAATTTAACATTTTTGTGAGATCTGTTGAGAGTATAATGCCTTGACTGAAGGATATTGGATAAAGAAGAAATAACCAAACAACTTTATCATTTGTAAACTTAAAGATATAATTTCTAAATGTCTTAAAAATAGTTAGCATTTAGTTTGATTTATATGATTTAATTGATTGTGTTATAAAAAAATCTTTTATCATCCATAGGATAGAGTTCTTTATTATTAAAGTTTTTTGATTATTTAGCGAGATAGTAGAATCCCAACATAATAAAGTTAAGTATAATTTCCATTTCGAAGAAGAGTTGTTGTTAATTAAGAGGGAAATAGTTTTACTAATTGAGGACATTGTATATAATTCCAAATTTGGAAAACTTATACCTTCTTTTGTCCAATCATACATGTGGTAATTTAAAGCAATTCTAGGCTTATTAGGATGCCAAAATAATTTAATCATTAATGTATTGAATTTTTTGATTATAATTTTGGAAGGAAATAAAGACAACAATTGAATTATGTAAAGTATTTTAGGGAGGATAATCATTTTGATGATTGACAGTCTTTCTTCCATAGTAAATAATAGTCTATTCCATTTATTTATTAAATCTTCTATTCTAGTTAGACAGTTACTATAGTTTACTTGAGCAATATCTTTGATATTATTTGTAATTACTATTCCTAAATATGTTATTTGATTGTTCTGAGGGATATACTTTTTGTATTTCTGAGGAATTGTAATTCCTTCTATATTACCAAGAAGTATCTTGGTTTTATTATTGTTAAAAGTTAGACCTGCTATTTTTTGAAACTTCATAATATTGTCAAATACTGCTGGGATAGATTTATTATTTTCTTCCAAAGTTATTAAAAAGTCATCAGCAAATAATTGTAGTTTAGAAGAAGGGAAAAGATATTATATCCACCAAAAAATTAATTGTGAAAGCAAATCTGTTGTATACGTGGCTTTTTGTCAATGCTGCCCAGCATTTTATGTTGGTAAGACCAATCAAAAGTTACGAGAACGTGTCTACCAACATATATATGCTATTAGAAATAGCAAAGTTGACAATGCCCTTGCTAAGCATATCAGTAATTATCCTGACCACAAGTTTGTCTTTATGGGTGTTGATCAATTGCTTCCAACCTTGAGAGGTGTGCCCCTTTCTCTTATGTTAGAATTATGTGAATTGGAATGGCAAATTAAATTGGATGCTTTTAATTCCCCTGGTTTAAATGAGAATTGTAATATCTCAGCAGTCCTTAGACTAAAAAGCTATCAGAGATAGGATTTAACGTTTGGGGTGAATAATTAACATATTATATCATATCATGGATTGATGTGTTTTATTTATGTTCATTTATTGATTAAATAATTGATATAAAATTCTCTTTGAATCATGGTCCACGAAGACATATAGTTGTGATAAACATTTAAATATATGAAATTTTTTATTGATTTTAATAGAGTATAACAAATGTTTTTAAATGACCAAATAGTAACTAGGTATCTTCAGGAATTTAATGATCTCAAAGTAAATATAAATTAATGAATTAAATTTAATATATTTTAAATGTTTTAATTATTCATTATATTTATATAAATTTATATAATTTTACTGTTTGACTGTTCCATGATATAAGCGCCTACACAGGAAGTGATGTTGTTTAAAGAACTTCCTTTGCATATTTAAATGTCCTGTTGGCGCCTTTACACTGTTTTGTTTTTGAGGAAGCTGCAGTTTATTTACAGCGGCGAAAAAGCACTTTATTGAAAAATACATTTTGCGTTCAAGAACTTTAGATTTTTTAGGCTACTTGGATCATCTCTCGCACCTCACATCTTTGATTCGTTAGTTTAGAAGAAGTAGTAGAATTCAACTTGAAACCTTCAATTCTTTCATCATCCCTTATTAAGTTGGCCCATTGTTCCATAACTAGTATAAATAATAGTAGTGACAAGGGCCATCCTTGTTTAGTTCCCTTTATAATAGGTATTTTCTCAGAAATTGTAGTACCGATTTTAATATAAGCTTGACTATTTTTATATAAATTGAATATAAGGTTTGTAAAATTATTCGAGAAAGTCACTTCTTCTAAGAGTATGAATAGGTAATCCCAATTAACTGAATCAAAGGCACAGTTTATGCCTAAGCTTACTAGGGCTAAGTTTCTATTTAATATTTTTGCAGCATCTATCAAAGTAGTCGTTCTTTTAATGTTATCATAAGTATTTCTGTTAACTATAAAACCAGTTTGGTCTTCATTAACTAGGGATGGTAAAAAAATTCTTAATCCATTCCACATATATGGACATGAACATTTTGTAGTCAGCATTTAATAAAGAGATTAGTCTATAAGAAGAACATTTAGTGGGATCTTTATTTGTTTTAATTATTGGAGTAATACAAGTATATTTCCATGATGGGGTAATAATTGTGTTATTTTGGGATAAATTAAAAACTTTGTGTAACAAGTTTAGTGCCAATTTTGGAAGAATCTTATATATTTCTGGTATAATACCATCATTTCCGGGTGCTTTTTTGATTTAAGTTTTGTTATTTGATTTTGTACATCTTTACAAGATATTGGCTTATCTATATTAATAGATTGTTCATGTGATAATCTATTTTAATGTGTTTAGATATGAAAGACTTCACATAGTCTTTAGGGTTTAGCTTTTGTGATTTCTGATTAATTTTATAAAAAAATCTTTGAATTCAGATAAGATATTTTGTAGTTCTGAAACTAGTTTTTGCTTTTTTGGAGACTAAATCTCTTTGATATGATTGAATTTTTTTATGTCTTTTGGTTTTGTCTGCTAAGATGTTTAGAGATCTAGGATTAGTTAAAAAGTTTATAAATTTAAATTTCTCTGTGTTAATTATTGTTTTGTGATTTAAAATCTCCAAATATTTATTATTTAGTTTGTTTATTTCTTTTCCTTTATTTTTTCCTACATTATTCTAATCAGTGTTAAGTTTTAACTTGTCCAGTTTACATTGTATGTCTAATAAATCTTTATCCCAGGATTTTCTTTTATTATTGTACCATGTAAGTACTATTCCATATAAGTAAAGTAAGTACTATTCCATAAAGCATCCCATATATATATTTCTGAAGTTTCTCCAGTATTATTTAGAGTAATAAAGTCTTGTATCTCTAATAATAGAAATTCCTTAAATTCTTTCATTTTTGTTATGTAAGCTGGTATCCTTCTGATTGTAATATTTTGTATTTTCTTAGTTAATAGTTCAAAGGTAATTGAGTTGTGATCAGATATGGGACATGAGGTGACTTTTACTTTTACAAGATCATCTGATAACTCATTCAAAATCAAAACTCTTTCAATTCTTGAATTTGTTTTTTGTCTATAAAAATAATGGGTATATGGGAGTGAGTCTGGTTTGGCAAACATGTTTATGTGCTTTAATAAAAATAAATCTGTGAAGACTTTTAATAATTTTGCAGAGGTGGAAATTTTTCTTGTAACTGTATGTTAGTATCTGTATCATTCAAAATACAATTAAAATCACCTGCAATTACAATGCTACCTTTAGCTAAGCTTACAATCTTGTTTAAATGCTGTTTTACTGTATCTGATCCTATACCTGGTATCCAATATATGTTTATTAGAGTATATATTTCCTTATATAATTCTATTGTGACTGAACAAAACATCCCTTTATTGTCTTTGTATACTTCCAATATTTTAGGTACAGGAAGGGAATTACTCCATAAAATAGCTACCCCTCTTTTTTTTCATTATGTTCTGAGCTAGCTAGAATTGAAATGTTTGGAGTTTAAATTATCAATATCTGAAGATACCAAGTGTGTTTCTTGTAAAAAGACAAAGTGTGATTTATGTGTTTTACAGTATTTGTTTAAACCTCTTCTTTTGCAGGAATTATTTAGACCATTGATATTAATTGAAATGCATTTTAAAAGAAACATTTGTATTTATGTTTGTTGTATACATAGCTATTCAGTAATTTGTCATCTTGTTGATAATAAATGCTAGAAAACCTTAGTAATAAATCAATATTATACTGTGAGATATTACAACATGTTACTGTGAACATCAGAAAAAATTGTATCAAATCATTAAAACATAACTTTAATCTAACATAACTAACCCTCCCCATTCTGGAGTTGAAAACCCCTAATTTGAGTAGCATAACCACTCAAATTATCTTCCTTTCCAATAGCAACAGTACTGTCATTCTTTACTTGTAACTAAGAATACTATAATTACTAAAATAAAAAGCTCATCACTTTATATAGCTGAAGTTTTAAACCATATTTTTATAACATACTGCAAGTTTAGTACATTCTATGTAACTTATCCATAAAGATTTAAGGTAATTATAAGATTGTTTCTCATAGGTAATAACTATAAAATAATGAAAAGAAAAACAAATCTAATAGTACACTTCAAAGAAGAATGATATCGGTCTGTAAAATGACTCTTTTATAATGTTAAATGGTAGTCTATATGACGTATTTGTCATTAAAATCATGTATTGTTTCAACAATTTCCCCTATTAATGATATTAGATTAGATACAGACTATCTAGGCTTATGAATATATATATATATATATATATATATATATATATATATATATATATAAACAGATAAATACATTCTTTACTCTGTATATTAACTTATTTTCATTATATACACTTCTACAATGGATATATTGTTATTTCAATATGCAAGAAAACATGTTAACTAAAGATCACTTAGAAGTATATATATTGTGACACCATTGCATCTCATTAGAAACTTTATGTAATAAGTTCACTAGGTGCCAATTTCTACTAACAGAGTGTATGGAGGTTAAATGCCTTTGCCGTCTACCATCTAATGGTAAAGATATTTACAGTTTTGTTTTTCACACTACATGTAAGAGAAAAATACAGCTATAACTGAAGGTGCATGCAGTAATCTAACTAAATGTGTATTCAATATGAGGTCAACATTTTTTACAAAATTTGCATTGTGTTACAATGTCAGTGTGGTTATTGCTTGTACAATGCAGTAATAATATTATATACCCATGTACATGTCAAAATGTTGATAAAAAGTGTGTCTTTTCATTTAAATCCTTCTTTCCTTTTTTCCCTCCCCCTTCCTCCTCTTCCCCTTTTTAAACAATTTTCATTTAACACAGTGTATAGATATAAATGTACATGTACATACAAACATATATAGATACCCTCATATGATTATATATACATAGATACATAAATACATACACACATACATACATACATACATACACACATACATCTAAGTATATATATATATATATATATATATATATATATATATATATATATATATATATACATACATATATATATATATATATATATATATATATATATGCACACAACCACTCATACATACATATACATATATTCCTTTCTTACTATTAATTGTAGCAAAAAATAAGAATAAAAGTTGAAATAATAATGTTTTGAATGTTTGTGGAGTGCTTTAAAATACATTAAAACCTCATTGTGGGTAAACTGCGTTTTAACATTCCATTTTGTCTGTGTGACGTTCCCATGGGTTCAAAGATCAGATATTTGGTCACACAGACTTGAGTGATGTCATCCAGCTGCTTCGTGCTCTATTGAGGAAAAGTTTCTGCTGGAACCAACTTCTTGGTGAAGAGAGAAGAGAGAAAAAAAAAAGACTGTTCTTGAAATAAGCGGGAACTGTAAACGTGTTTTCCTTTGGAATCACTTCTTGAGAGATGAGCTCAAGACAAACTGTTTTGCATTATGATTGCAATACTATTAATTATGTGTTTCAAATTACAGACCCATATATGTACAGTTCAAAAGCTTTTCTATCAAATTGAGGCTGCCGTAAGCCCCATGTTCATGAATTGAGAAAATTGCAGATCAGCTGCACTTTTAAACCCACAAAACACATCATGAAGTTAAAGTACAGTGCAGCCTAATATCAAGACCATCCTGCCATATTTCTTGTTCTGAAATAACACAAGGCCAATAATCCAGGTTTCATACCTTCTTATAATCTTAGTTTAAATATTATTCGCAGTGTTGGTCCCTTCAATTAACCCCATTTTATATTATAGTTGCATTCAATTTATCTAGTTAATATATTAGATCATAAGTATCTTAATAGAGCAAATTATTATGAAACATTACTTCTACACACAATACACAACAGGGACACTATTAGAAAGAGAAAGAGAGAAAGAGAGAGAGAAAGAAAAAAAACAAAGAAGAAAGAGAAAAAAATAATTAGATTATATTCTATTTTGGAACCATATATGACTAAACAATTATAAACAGAACTATAACAAATAAATGGTATTATATGCATATACATGACTTATTGACACAGACTTAAAGACACATATACTAAAATAACATAGTATTTAAAGTTGTGCACTTACATGGGCATGAAGACATTGTTTTATTCACAAGTCACTAGATTTATATTAAGAGTTTCTAGTTGAAAAGAAAAATATTATTTTTTGAACTTTTTCTTCTATTCCAATGTTTTCCAACTGTCATTTTCTGCTAATCTTTTAAGACTTGCACTTGCCCAATCCATTTCTTCTAATTTTTCAATAATGTTATTAGATGTTATGAAAGTAAGGGCAGTATCCAGTTCTTCAAATGTTTTGATGCCATCTTGCAAGAAGATTTTAAGTCTAGCAGGGAATAGTAGATGAGTTTTTATTTGTGCCTTTTTAAGTTCCTTAATTAATGGTAAGAATTGTTTTCTTTTTATTACTAGTGGAGAATAGTCATAGTCAAAACGGATGATGTCTTGATTTAATTTAATTGGAGCTTTTGCCCAGGCTGTTTTAAGAACTAGTTCTTTGTCATATGTTGATAAAAACCTCACTATTACTGATTTACTGATTTAGATGAATTATTCTTACTTGTTTTAGATGTAGTCAAGGACCTGTGAGCCATCTCAATACCATATGACAAGGATTCTGGCAGGTCTAAGACTTCTTGTATCCAAGATGTTAGGAATTTGGGTAGATTATTGCCTTCTATATTATCAGGTAAACCAAATATTCTGATATTATTCCTGCAAGACCGGTTCTCCAGATCATTCACTTTAGATTGTAAAAATGTATTTTGCTTCAATAAGTACTCTATATTTGTTTCTTCTTTATGTACTCTGCTGTCAATGTAATTAAGTGCTAGTTCAAAACCTGCCATTTGAGTTTTTTGTATTTGAAGGTCTTCATGAATCTTTTCCATTTGTTTGGTACAGTCTTTTTTAAATATATCTAGTTTTAGATCCATTTTATCCAGTTTGGTAGATAAATCCTGTACATTAGTTATCAATGCTTGTAAATCCTTTCTGAGAGAAGTTTCTTGGCGTGCTGATATTGAAGTCGCCATTCCACTGCTGATGAGGAAATAATAAATCCAAAGTATTTTTGACAAGAAAATCACTGAATTTCTTCAAAATTTTTATATGAGGTCATAGATCTCTATAAGAAGATTTAGTTAATGAAGAAATTAACCTTCTCAAATAACTTTTAGCCAATAATTCCTGTCATATAAATATTTTATAGACAGAGCTGAGTAGAACTGTTGCTATACTGGGCACATCTTGGCCACGCCCCCCCCCGTTCGATATTTTGGACTTTCATTCTTCTAATAGGAATCCAACTCATACCCCTGCCACTATACTCAGCATCCTACAGACTGCTAAGAAGTGACTGTGACTGGCATACAAGGCATCCTCTGACCCATTACTGATGGATATACTGTACATCATCAAGTTAAATGGCAGCAGAAATACTCAGTCTAGGGATCTAAACCTCTTCTGCAACATCAACAGAATGGTTTGTAGGGACAGGTATATCTCTCAGAGGACACCACTGCTATGGAACAGACTCCCCATCCATATAAAATAAAGTTCATTCCTGTCCAAGTGCATGTTAGATTTATGGTGGGAAACAAAATTTACCCTTAGACTGCCCCTTTGCTACAGAGGCAGCTCCTAAATGCTTTATTCCATGCATGGGTTTCCACAAATTATCTGTGGTATGATCCCAGTTATTCTAATATGAGGTCATATATAATTATAGGCCATGGGATGGGTAAGGCCAATTTATAAACAAATGGGTAGGTTATTTTGAGCACAAAACTGGAAATTGGCTAGGCTTAAAATGGCCCACAAGAGTAGCTAGCTTAGTACTTATCTATGAACCTATGCGATGAAGGACAAATGGAAATTAAAGAATATGGTCTGGGCAATGAAAAATTGCCGCTCATCTAGTCAGGGCACAATAGATGAGACTTTGCGGGTTCTGTTCAAGCAGCTTTATTATGTGCAAATGCATCAGGATTGAGGTTTCATACTTTAACTTAGGTAAGCTTATAAACAAAGTAGAGATGACATTTATACATGTTCACTCTCTGGTTGTACTCTCAAAATCGCATTGAGTATAGCACATGCTTGCTATTTATATATGCATGTTCAGTCCTTGAAACACTTCTTAAAGACACAGCACACACACACTGTTCTACATCCTCCCTTTTTAAGAAATAAGTCATGCAATGTTGAAAACAGTAATTGACATGCAGTCAATATAAATAATTCTTGGTCATGCAAATATACAGAACTAAGTACACACGTATACAGTTAAGTCCAGGTCACTGTGTATTTCACACTAGGTCTGGAAATATGACCAAATCGTGTAACATAGAAATTAGAATCAGATTTAGCAACCTGTACTGTCTCTGTGGAATGTTCCACTTTCGAGACATCAGGAACCTCATCAGAAATGGAATTAGAAGTTAAGACACATTCTGGAAGAGGAACATTGTCTAGGTTGCTCTGAGATCTAGAGTCTGCATCATAGGAACGATGCTGTGATATCAATAATGATACAGGATGAAGATGTCTGCCATTTCTCCTGTACTTCACACCTTCAGAATCTACAAAGCAGGATCTCGGCTCGGGACATATACCTGTAACTTGACCAATCCAGTCAAAAAACCCTTTGTCATTTGTATCCTCACTGTCTCTCCTTCTCTCAATGGGCAAAGAAATCTGCTCAATTTATCATAGCTGGGCTTCTGGAAAGAATGCTTTCTGAATAGTTGAGCTCTAATTCTCTTGTTGTTCTTAGCTTTAGGCCTCAACAAACTGGAACTATTAGGCAGTTTTGTTCTGGTTTGCCTAGATAGAAGTCTCTGAGCAGGCGAGCCAAGTATATCGTCACTGCGTATGTTTCTGAGATTAAGTAAATTCAAATAGACATCGGTATTTTCACGTTTTGACCTCTCAAGTAATTGCTTTGCACTCTGTGCTGCACATTCAGCTAGACCATTTGACTGTGGACATTCAGGACTGCTCGTAACATGTACAAAGTCCCATTCTCTTGCAAATTTCTGAAACAACTGACTAGTAAATGGAATATCATTGTCAGAAATAACTTTGTGTGGACTACCAGGGACTGAGAAATGCCATTTTAACTTAATAATAACAGCAGTGGATGTTAGGTTAGGAAGTAAATCAAACCAGTTCGAATAAGAGTCTACCGATACCAAGTAATGCTGATTGTTCCACTCAAATATATCAGTGACTACTGTTGACCAAGGTAGTTCAGGAACTTGACTTAGCTGAAGTGGTTCTCTTTGTAAATGTGGTTTAGTACTTTTACACAGTGAAAAAGATGAAAGTACTTTATCAATGTCTTTTGGAGAAGGCCAAAATACAAGTCCTCTCACCCTTCTTTGAGTAGATTTGGAACCGGGGTGACCACGATGCAAAATCTGGGTATACTCAAGTTGTAAGGAAGCAGGAATAACAATTTTAGAATCTTTGAATATAATGTCATGTTCCATCAACATCTAATCTCATAGGTTCATAGGTGTGTACTAGGCTAATGGCCTTGGAGCCTTTACAAGCCTAGCCTATAGAAGTGCCCTGGCATCATGCCGCCCAACATTAGCTCCGAGTGAGGTGCTCTGCTTGACATGTATGGGAAGTCTATTTCAGAGCATGGGCAGTCTCTGGGTTATGAACCTGTACCTCCAGCATGTTCTGTTGATTGTGGTAATGAGGTTGTGGTCTCTGGAGCATGTGGTGCAGAGGGATCAGGATTTCTTTAGATGTAGCATTTCTAACAGAGCTAGGTAGACATGGCTTTGTAAGTCAAGCAGAGATCATCTCTTACTAGACAATATGAGACAGACAATAGCTGGAGTTTTTTGATTCTGTCCCTGTAGGACATGTGTTTATGGCCTAGGATCCTCTCCATGATGTACTTTTGTGGCCTTTCTAGCTGGTGCATGTGTCAAGTGAGGTACATGCCAAATGGGGCATTATACTCAGTGACTGGCCTAATGAGGGAAGAGTAGAGAGAGATGATGACCTCTTTCTTCCTGGATGCAAAACTCTTGGTAATGAGATGTGCCACATAGAAGGAATTTCTGACCACAGTGGCAATGTGGTGGTCGAAGGAGAGGTTACTGTCAACCTGTGTCCCCAGATCCTTATAATGCCTTCAGTGTTCAATGGGCTCCCATCGATGTGGTAATTAGTGGGAACTGAGTTTTTCCCAAAGGGGATGACAACGCATTTTTTTGGCATTAAGTTTAAGGGCATGGTTTTGACACCAGTCATTGGTCTCAGTGAGGCCTTTCTGTAGGATGTCTACATCACCTGGGGAGTTAATAATGGCTCCCAGCTTGCAAGCATCTGTGAACTTGGTCAGTCAGAGTCCCTCCATGTTGGCTCTGTAAGGAAAATAAGTTTGCACTTCAGGTGGTACACAAGATTGCTTTGATGGCCATCCATCATTAATGTAGTGGTTGAGCTTTTGCAAAACTAGATCAGTCTTTGTATGATCTCTCAGCTCATCAAGTCTCATGGTAGAAAAATTACACACCTCAGTGAAGTCAAAGTCAAAATTCTCTTCATGAAGCTGTTCCATGCTATTTCTGGGCAATCTGGATAAGGTATTGCCCAGATAAATATGTTTGCCTTTTGTATAGGCCATTTTGAAGTTGTAATTTTGCAATTTGAGCATCATTCTTTGTAATCTTAATGGAGCAAAAAGCACAGGCTTCTTTAATATAGTAACTAGAGGTCGGTGATCAGTTTCAGTTTGAATAGCTCAACCTTAAATATAATCATGAAACCTGAAACATTCAAACACTATTGCCAAAAGTTCTTTCTCAATTTGAGCATACTGCATTTCAGTTTTGGTAAGAATTCTTGATGCATAGGCTACTGGTCTGCTTTCCTGATGAATGACTGCACAAAGACCAAATTTTGAAGCATCACAGGAAAGGGTTACTGGTTTACTAACATCATAGTATCTTAATATAGGTGGAGTGGCAATTTTCCGCTTAAGGTCATAAAATGCTTTCTAGTGCTTTTCTAATAAAGACCATGCTACATTTTTGCATGTCAACTCTCTAAACAGTGCTGTCAATTCACTGAAGTCTGGTATAAACTTGCCTAAATAGTTGACCATACCAAGAAAATATTGTAGAGCTTGAACATTATCTGTTGCTGGCATTTCGAGAATGGCTACTGCTTGTTTAGACGGGTCTGGTTGCAAGCCAGTATTAGTAAATAAATGACCTACATATGTAACTTCTGGTAGTCTGAATTTGCACTTCAGAGAACTGAGCTTTAAGTTCACTTTGCATGCTCTGTCTAGAACTCTTTTAAGATTTCTGTCATGTTCTGCTTCACCAATGCCTCCGACGAATAAATCATCCATTCTTATGGCACAGGGATAGCCTGAAAAAATTTGCTCCTTTGCACACTGAAAGACTTCACTTGCATAATTTATTCCAAATAGCATTCTTAGGAATCTATATCTGCAAAAAACAGGGTACTGAAAGTAGTCAGTAATGAGGATTTGCGATAAAGCCTCACTTGCCAAAATTAACTTTTTGCATCTAAGACAGAAAACACAGTGGCATTCCGTATTAGGGCTGTGACCTCTTTGACTGTACGCATTGGATGATGCGGTCTCTTTAATGCTTTATTCATATCTCTTGGGTCAGTACATATTCTGATTTCATCTGAGTCTTTTTTGTGAGCTGCTACCATGGACAAAACCCATTCAGTTGGTTCTGTAACTGGACAAATTACACCCTGCTGCACCATTTTATCAAGCTGAGCTTTGACTCTATCTTGCATGGATATTGGAGCTTTGCTTGCCTGTCTGACCACTAGACTCACCTCTTGGTCTGACTTCATAGAATACACAACTGGAAGTTACCCCAACTTATCATCAAAAACATTAGCATACTCCGAGAAAATAGCTTTGGTGAAACTGGAATTGGGGCATGTGCTTATCTGATGGACTTCTTTGGTAAAGGAAAGCAGATTCATCCTCAGACTGTCTCTGAGACCCAGTAATGACTGCACAGATATTTGAACCACACAGAATAACAAGTTGTAACAGTTCTTGGTCAGATATCATGAAAGTACTACTGAGCCTTCGGTTTGAATCTCTTCACCTCCATAAGCAACACATTTCGCACAACTGACCACATTGAGTTGTTCATTAGCTCTCACTTTATTAAAAGTATCTACTGACATAACATTACGGTTGGAACTGGTGTCTACTTTGAGCTTGGTGGATTTATCATTGATCCAGGCAGTATAAAACACTTAATTTCTTGTTAACAAATTCACTGCATCAACCTTTTCACCAACTACCTATACACCATCTACGTAAAAAGTGGATTGCTGCAATTCTACTTGATCAGTTTGTTTTCTTCAGTGACCTTTCTTTATAACTGTGTAAGGCTTACTTGATTTGCAAAACTTGAAAATGATTCCATTTTCTACACTAGTAGCATTGCTGACTGTTAGAAAAATGTGATTTGAATATATGAGAAATGCTAGTTTAAAAGCAATTAAAAGTAGTATATAATGCATTTTATTCTATTAATCATATAACAGTACAGATTAATTCATGTGTAAATGTAAGTAGTTTTGAAACTGCAGTGTGGCTTGAAGCAAAGCTGATCTTTGACCCTGGCAGAATGCTAGCTTAGCAAGTTTTAATGTTTATGCTTTTCACAAGTGATTATCTGCTGGGTCAGGAAATTAAATGTGTGAAATAATGAAATCTTCTGCTCTTTCCTGTTGGAATGATTTGGCCTTGTATATGTGTTACTGAGATAGCATGCAGCTGTGTGAGAAAGTGTAACAGAGAACAAAGACGTGTATTAAAAGACGGAAGCTGCTATTGTATTCGAACTGATATGAAACCTTGAAGAAGTAACTTTACAGAAAGACATTATGTCTGACCAGCTGGATAGCAAGGCCGTATTGTATCTAGAGGAAAAGTTTTTTTTTAATATACAGCATCAACAGTTTTATGAATAGAAGACTGTAAGCTAAAGTGATGTAGATGCCCTGTGACATATCACGTCAGTATGGTGGGCATAGCTTAAATGTTAAACCTATATAAAATTGTGTGCTTCCTGTTTCATGTCAGACAAAATTCTGTACTTGTACGTTTTTTGCCTCCTGGTGTACACTAGTAAACTTTTTAACCTGAACCTCTTGTGTATTGAAATCTTATTTTATTTAACAGTTTGGTCCTTTGTAGACAGAATTCCCTTGGTAAGCCGCCGATCAGAGCGTATTGGTGGTCGAATACTGCGCAGGAGAAGTTACCAAAATGGTTCTTCTTGAGTGAAAAGACCTCCAACTGAATTGTCGTGTAAAGAGGCTGGCCACTTTCTGATCTGTGGCCGAAAAGCGGAACTTGGACTTTCTCAATACCGGAGGCTCAGGTAGGAAGACTTTGCCTTTTTTCTGTTTTAGATCAGGGACTAGGTTACAGTATATTGTTGTCAAGATTTGGTTTACAGATTAGGGACAAAAGGAAGTACTGTATATTTGGTCATAGATCAGGGTAACAGAATATGGTAGGCAGTTATTCTAGATAAACTGTGAACAGGAACTGAGAACTTGATATCACGTGATAAAAAAAGGGTTACGTAACATTTTTTTTGACATGGGTAATCAGTGCACTAAAACATCGCGTGATCCGCCCCTAACCGAAGACGCAAAATACATGCAATCACAACGTTCCGATAACGTTAGGTATTATACGAAATGGGTTAGTAAATATGAATTTGATGGTAAACTAGATAAGACTTCACTAGTTAAATTCCTTAAACAGCTTAAATCTGATGCGGGAGGTCAGGCAAAAAAGCAACGCCAATTAGGCATTCCTCAGGCACACAGGTGGATTGAGGAAGCAAATCGTAGAGAGCAGAAGCTGAAAAATTCAAAAACATTATTTCTAGACAAAGAGGATAATAACTTGGTAATAGCGACAGCTCCTCCTCCTCCTCCCTTGCCCCCTCCCTTACCCTTTTCAGGATATGAAGCGAGTGGACAGGCTGGTCCGCCTCCGCATTATCCTGAAGTTTCAGCAAGACCACAACCATTTGTTAGAGATCCTATTGAAACTAGGTCCCGAACACGTAAAACACATAGGGACACAGAATCATACCAAATAGAGAGAAATCTACAGGATGAGAGTGAGAAAGAAATATGCCCACTTATAGAAGTTCCAAATCCTCAGGCAGGACAGGAAGGGCAGGACCCAACACTCTTAGTATATAGACCATGGACACCGGAAGATATCCGAAAGGCTACTGAGGGAATCCCCCATCCGAAAGTTAATTTTATGAAATTTTTAGAAGATTTACAAGGCATGAGGTTGAATTATTACTTGAATGGGGAAGAAGTAGAAAAAGTAGTAAGAAAAATTATAGGTCTGGATTGGCACATGATTTGTGGCATCTGGAATCCTCATAATGCAGAGCTTAGACCACTCCCACATAGTGACGCAGAGTTAGACAACAGAGTGAAAGGTCTGACAGACCGAATCTCTGAGAAATGGAAACATAGAGCAGACTGGACTTGCATTAATCAATGCATATAACAGGAAAATGAGACAATAGATGGGTATTATGCTAGATTATTAGAATGTTTTAGTAATCATAGCGGTATGTCGGTTCCTGAGAACCAAACGAATGATTCCCTGTATGAACAACAATTAAAAAATGCATTTTTGAAAGGTTGCATTGCACCTATTAGTAGCTTCATTACGAAGCATATGATAGACCATCGAACAGGGAGGCTACAAGCCTTACTCGAATACGCTAGACATGCTGAAAGACATTTTAATAGTAAAAAGAAGAAGAAGGTGCAAGTCTTCACTGCTGAAGACGGAGCTGAAGTATTTGTATTACAGTCAAGTAAAAAGGGCAAGAAGAATGCCCAGGGGAACAAACAGTCTGACAAACGATCAGAAGATTTTGAAGAGAGGAAAAAGAGAGGTGAATGCTTCAAGTGCGGGAAAAAGGGACATCTAGCAAGAGATTGTAGGCAAAACAAAAAGGTAATTACAGAAGATAAGGGAGATGAGGACTGACTATATGATAGTGAAGATACATCATGTGAAAGTCAGAAATCATCAAGAAAAGTTACTAAACAGAAAACAAATGTAAATGTGATAGAAGGAGTAGAGGAAGTGCAAGTAGATATGGAGGATGAAGAAAGTGAAATTTTGGACTTAGCATTATTGAGCTTAGAGCTCTACTTAGCAGATACGAAACCGGAAGTTACACTTCTGGTGGAGGGAAGGGAAGTCAAATTCCTGTGTGACTCAGGAGCGTCACGGACTTTGATACATTCCTCCAAGTTACCAGAACATTCCGAATCACCTGATTATATATTAGTGAAAGCAGCAAACGGACAACTATACAGGGAACCACTTTCCCATGATATAGCAATAACTGACCCTGTTTCAGGTATGACCCAGAGAAGTAAAATTGTTGTTTCTGCAAAGTGTCCAGTAAACCTATTGGGCAGGGACCTTATGCAGATATTTGGCATAGCAGTAGTTCCAACTGTACAAGGTATGGAGGCACAGAGACAAATGGATACCTTTGTAGTGCGACCGGAGGGTGAAAGTTTTTACTGGTACAACCAGGACCTAGTCACGACTGGTCCAGGAGCAGTAACCGAGGAACTGATGAACATAGCCATCAGTAAATCCCCCTCCCTTGACACTGATCGACAGCATTTGTTACACTGTACTCTATACTACTGTACAACACCAGGACCTGATAGAGAGTATGAGCAAGAATTGTTTAGAAATCGTGCAACTAGATTGGTTTTGCGTACTTTGTACTGGGATACTGAGGGGAACAGTGTAGTTAGCTGTTCGTTACCTCAAGAATTCCTTGCATCGTATAGATCAAATCAGTTACCACATGTCAGCTTGACAAAGAACAAAAGTGTCAAATGTGCAGACTTAGGAGAAAAAGTAACAAGATGGGAGAAACAGACTGATTTAGAACTATCAGAACAAGGGATACAAAAACAAAAACTGAATTGGTTGACACAGACACATCCAGCTGTACACTTGCAATCTAGCGAGGACAGCTGATTAGCGTTCTTATTAGAAGAAGAAGAAAAGGCCTTATGTGAAATTCCAACAACTCTTTGGTCAACAGGCAAGTCAGATGTAGGACTTATTCGAACAGCAGGACCAGTTACAATTACCCCAAAGTCAGCTTTTAGACCACAGAAAAGACAATACCCTTTGAGAAAGGATGCAGAAATAGGAATTAAGCCTATAATAGCAGCATTACTCAAAGAAGGAGTACTGGTAGAATCTCCTGATTCACCATGTAATACACCCCTATTTCCTGTTAAAAAGCAAATGGGAAATGGCGGATGGTACAAGATTTACAAGCTGTAAATAATGCAGTAATACCTAGAGCATCTACCATGCCAGACCCACATACTTTGTTAAATGATTTAGAACCGCAACAGAAATATTTCTCTGTGGTAGATATTAGCAATGCTTTCTTTTCAATACCTATGCATCCTGATAGTCAATATTGGTTTGCATTTACATTTCAGGGTAAAAGGTATACATATACTCGACTACCACAGGGATATTGTGAGAGTCCAACAATATTTGCACAAGAAATGGCTAGCAACCTGGCAGGATTTACCCCACCGGGAGGTAGTCAAATTCTACTTTACGTAGATGACATCTTGCTAGCAGCCCCCACCCAGCAACAGTGCAGGGAGGATACTGTAGTATTATTGAAATTTTTAGCAACACAAGGACACAAAGTAAACAAAAGTAAGTTACAACTTTGGAGAAAACAAGTTAGATACTTGGGATATGTAATATCCAATGAAGGTAGAATACTAGATGAGGAAAGAAAAACAGCAATTTTGCAAGCACCTAAACCAGCAACCAAGAAGGAAATGATGTCTTTCTTAGGTACAACTAATTTTTGTCAGAGCTGGATACCAAATTATGCTTTGGAATCTGCTCCACTGACTGACTTGGTATATAAGACACCAATGGCAGCACAAGATATCTTACAATGGACACCCGAAGCAGAAACGGCTTTCTGCAGGTTGAAGCAGTTGATAGCTTCTTCATTAGTTTTAGGACTTCCAAATTATCACAAACGGGTTTTTCAGACCGTAGATTGTAAGCAAGGATATATGACGTCAGTATTGATGCAACAACATGGGGATAAGAAACGCCCCATAGCATATTATTCATCACAGTTAGACCCAGTGGCGCAATCTTTGCCTCACAGTGTACAAGCAGTAGTTGCAGCTGCAATGGCAGTACAGGCTTCGGCCTCAGTGATGTTATTCCACCCTCTCACATTGAGAGTGCCTCATGCAGTTGCAATAATTTTACTGCAAGAAAAAGTGGCATACCTTTCCCCTGCTAGTCATCTTTCGTGTATGACTATACTGCTGAGCCAACCTCATATGACAATTGAACGATGTACGACATTAAATCCATCAACACTACTCCCAACTCCTGCGGATGGCACACCACACAGCTGCCTGCAGGAAATTGAACAGTTAGCTTTACCTAGACAAGATCTCATGGATATGCCCTTGGATAATGCCGAGGTGACACATTACATGGACGGCTCATGCAGAAGGGGTCCTACAGGGAAGAATCTGGTAGGGTATGCAGTAGTTACAGACACTGAAATTTTAGAAGCTCAATCCTTACCACACAACTTATCTGCACAAGCAGCAGAATTGATAGCTTTGACAAGGGCATGTATTTTAGCAAAAAACAAGTGTGTGAACATATATACTGACAGTCAGTATGCTTTTTCTACAGTACATGTATTTGCACAACAATGGAAAAATAGAGGAATGATAACATCTAGTGGAAAACCTATTAATCATGCGCAATTTATTTTGGAGTTATTAGAATCTATTCAGTTACCTACCAAAGTAGCTATTTGTAAATGTGTAGCTCATACAAAACAGCAGGATAAGATTTCAAAAGGCAATGCACGAGCTGATGCAGCTGCAAAGCAAGCAGCCTCAGACTCAGAAACTTTACTTTTAAATGAGGAATTACAACCCTCTGAGATTTTAGATTTAGACATGTTAAAAACAATGCAGATGCTTACTACAAAAGCAGAAAAACAAAAATAGGTAAAACGAGGTGCAATTCTTGAGAATGGACTGTACATTTCCAAGGAAAGAAAACCGATATTGCCGTCTAATTTATTTAGATATGCAGCTTTGTTGAGCCATGGGCAGTGCCATGTCTCAACAGGGGGGATGGTACAGTTAGTAAACCGAATATTCCAAACATATGGATACACAAACTACACAAAAAAATTTTGTGCAGCTTGTCATACTTGTAACAAGCACCATGCACAAGGAGCATTTAAAACCAAGCAAGGAAGTTTTCCTATACCACCATACCCATTCCATACTATTTGTATGGATTTCATAGAATTGAATAAATGTGAAGGGAAAAAGTTTTGTTTAGTTATTGTAGACATGTTTTCTAAATGGGTAGAAGCTTTTCCAACCAAAACCCGGATGCAGCAACAGTGGCGAAAGCCCTGATAAAAGAAGTAATCCCTAGATTTGGCATTCCGGAAAGGATTTATAGTGACAATGGCACACATTTTGTAAACCAGACAATCCACCAACTTGATAGATTTTTTGGTATCTCCTTAAAGAACCATTGTGCCTACCACCCACAGTCAGCAGGACTGGTGGAAAGGTACAATGGTACCCTAAAAAATAAACTTAGGAAGCTAGTAGAGGAGACCCAAAAGAATTGGATATACTGTCTGCCTTTAGCACTGCTGAGTATGAGAACGGTTCCAAATGTAAAGGGTTTGACTCCCTTTGAAATGGTTTTTGGGAGAGCATATTATGTGCCTCAGTGGAAAGCTCTCATGCCTGCAGAGCAAGAGGCTGACAGTTCACTAGCTAGTTATATGAGGAAACTGTTAACAAATAAATCTGTTTTGCAGTTTAACTCTTTTTCAGATAAGGAACAGACCAGACCGGTGGAAGCAGTCTTGGCCCCAGGGTCGTGGGTTTGGCTGAAAGTGATGAAAAGGAAGAATTGGGCGAGTCCAAAGTGGGAGGGACCATACCAGGTTCTGTTGGCAACGCCTACTGCAGTTAGAGTAGCCGAGAGGATGTCCTGGGTTCATTTGACGCATTGTAAACTGGTAAAGAACTTTCAACTTGATAAAAACTTTGTGACTGATACACAAACAGACCGAGATTTTATTTATTTATTTATTTATTTTATTTTATTTTATTTTACATTTGTTGACCAGGCTAGTCTAGCTGGATATATGTCCATTTTCAGTAGAGGCCCAGGGAGAAAAGCTCCAAGGGTAAATTACAGATATAAAAAAACATATAGGAAACAGAACATAGACATTGTTAAATACAATTTTACAAAAAAAGCAGTAAGTAGGGAACATTAATTTAAAAATTGCAAACAAAATATCATGTACAATTTTTTTTTTTTTTTTGAGATGGCCCAAAACAAAGCGAATAGAAATTTAGATCAACCCCAGAGATGTTGCATAATCATTTTGTTGAGTGTACATTTATTGACTGTAATTGTGACAATTTTCCTCTTGTTGTGGTTTATCCTACACACAACCACACAAGTGAAAGTGGGAAGGCGTGATGAAACGTCTATAGACTGGCATCCAAATTTTAACACATACCTAGCCATGAAATGTGTATATGCAGAGACTATGAACATTTCAAATTGCTGGGTTTGTACAGCTATACCAACAGTATATGGAGGACTGATAATGTCCGCTGTCCCTTTGGGGATAAATGAGACTTGGGAGAATTTACTTTTCGATACAGGAACTGTGAGAACACAGGACAAAATAGCTTTATTTTTACCTGTCACACAAAAAGGTGTTGTATGTTTCTATAAAAATGATACCCTCCAGGTGGGCTGGAGCAATTGTAATATAACCATATATTACCGATGTTATATTAAGAATGGTAATGGCAATACTTTTTGCAATACTAATTATGACTCGTATTTGAACTCATTGAAATCAACTATGAATGACATTTGCAAAAATCCAGTTTTGTTTAAACAATTGTCAGTTATAGATCAGAAAATGTTTCATGCAGGACTGATGCGTATTAGTACTAAAGTAGAAAACTGTTATTTTATTTGTGGGAAAAAGGCATATAAATGGTTACCTGAGAATTGGTCCAGCAGTTGTTTTTTGGGTTATTTGGTTCCGGCAATAAGACATACTGCAGAATTACCTTTGGGTAAGATACGAAACGTGAGAGAAGCAGCTCAAAAGCCTGAAGGTCCAGTTGAAAAACCTTTGAATCCAGTCGGAAAGATCGAAGCTGGCTGGAAAGATCATAATGCCGTGAAAGACAAAAGCAAATTGACTCATATGGACTTGAGTGACGGTGTTATATCCTGGGCAGGAATATTCCCAGCCTATGGAGCAGTCAAATCGATCTGGGAGCTGAGGAAGTTGTCGAAACTTCTCGAAGTAATGAGTAATGCAACTTTTTCTGCCCTAGAACTGGTGACTGATGAACTGAATGCAATGAGAACTGTTGTGCTACAAAATCGAATGGCTCTCGACTTCACCCTAGCGGCGAGAGGTGGTACTTGCGCGCTTATCAAAGAAGAATGCTGTGCTTATATTCCTGACAATCGTCATGAGATCAATAACCACCTAGAGGTAATTCAGCAAGTATCAGCCATGACTGAACCAGGCCCAAACCCACTGACGGACTTTTTCCAGAATCTATTTGGGGGGGTGGGGTTCCATCCTAATGAATATTCTGATTGCCATTTGTGTGGGTGTACTCCTAATAGGAGCATGTGTTTGCTGTGGAATTCCCTGCATGAAAAGATTAATCAAAGATTTTATTGATGTATCTGTTACTGACACTTTGTACCAAGATATTGAGATTGAAAGATTGATCTCAGATGACATTTTTTCTGAAGTATAGATTGAATGACTCACCTAGATAAAAATCCTAAGTGGAAAAGGCTAGGAGATGAAATGACACTATGCATACTTCAAAATAGAATAAAAAGTATTAATAGGGGGGAAAATGTTAGAAAAATGTGTATTTGAATATATGAGAAATGCTAGTTTAAAAGCAAAGTAGTATATAATGCATTTTATTCTATTAATCATATAACAGTACAGATTAATTCATGTGTAAATGTAAGTAGTTTTGAAACTGCAGTGTGGCTTGAAGCAAAGCTGATCTTTGACCCTGGCAGAATGCTAGCTTAGCAAGTTTTAATGTTTATGCTTTTCACAAGTGATCATCTGCTGAGTCAGGAAATTAAATGTGTGAAATAATGAAATCTTCTGCTCTTTCCTGTTGGAATGATTTGGCCTTGTATATGTGTTACTGAGACAGCACGCAGCTGTGTGAGAAAGTCTAACAGAGAACAAAGACGTGTATTAAAAGACTGAAGCTGCTATTGTATTCAAACTAATATGAAACCTTGAAGAAGTAACTTTACAGAAAGACATTATGTCTGACCAGCTGGATAGCAAGGCCATATTGTATCTAGAGGAAAAGTTTTTTTTTAATATACAGCATCAACAGTTTTATGAATAGAAGACTGTAAGCTAAAGTGATGTAGATGACCTGTGACATATCACGTCAGTAAGGTGTGCATAGCTTAAATGTTAAACCTATATAAAATTGTGTGCTTCCTGTTTCATGTCAGACAAAATTCTGTACTTGTACGTTTTTTTGCCTCCTGGTGTACACTAGTAAACTTTTTAACCTGAACCTCCTGTGTATTGAAATCTTATTTTATTTAACACTGACCAAATGCTAAGCATTTTTCTCTTTTAGACTCATGATTGGCTCCACAATTACGACAGTTAACAATAAGGTTGGACTTGGGTTTTGCTGACTCATGCTTGTACTGCACTGAACCTGATGACAAGCATGCTCCTTTCTTAGAACTTGCTAGAAAACTATGTGGTTTTCCTGGTGAACCAGCAGGGGCTGTGGCTGCCATGTGCTTAGGCCTGCTTCTGTTTGCCACATGTTGCATGCTACCTATATTTGCTCTAGAGCTTGGTAAAACCATACTCTTATCACTCGCAAGCATACTTGTGTGCCTTTCTGTAACTTCATGGATTTAACAAATCTCAATAGCGTTGCTCAGCATTAAATCAATGTCACGAAGCAAAATCTTTCTCACTGCAGCACTATTAATACGACATACAAGCCTGTCCTTTATCAGCTCATCTTTTTAAGTCACCAAACCGAGATGTTTTAGCTTTATTTCTCAAGTCAGTTATATAAGCTGCAAATGTTTCCTCTGGTTTCTGATCTCCTATGTAAAACAAGTTCCTCTCTAATGTAATATTTTTTTGGGGGTTACACATCTCTCTGAATTTGTGCTTCAAACACTCAGGGTCTTCCCTTGATTCAGCCTGTACAACAATATGATGGTTTTCACCTTCTCCTTCATATACTGCTGGTGCATACATAAATGAACGCTCTCTTTCTATGACCTTTGACCCAGTACGGTTTAGCAAAATTAATGCTCTGGTGCATGCATCTTTGTCTGAATAAGCTGCTTGTATAAAAATGCTGTACTCTTGCTCAAATATTCTCCAATTCTCTGCAATATTCTGATCAAATACAAGTGGTGCAGGATTTCAAAATGTATGCCATATTAACACATGCCAGTGAAGGGTTTTGCAAGTATGCACAAACATACACATATATACATATGCCAGAAATTTATGTCAGTACTTGTAACTATGCCCAATAGCACAAGCCTCTGAATAACTGAACTTTGCAAAATAATTCTCTTGGGCACTGCAATACTCTTGAAATCACTGTACTATAAGACATTTTATAGTATAAGAAAGATTTCAAATAACTGCACTGTGCAAACGAACTGGGCAGGAGAAGCTCAGAATAAGAAACATTTCTAAGTAATTGCATTTTGTGAATAAACAGTAGACAGCACACTGAAACTTCCCCAAAATGGCAGTACTTAACTAAATAACTCTTTACAGTACAAGACACACACTGTAATGGCAGTACTTTGTGAATAGACACACCCAGCCTAGAAGAAACTTTTTGAAATGCCTGTACTTTGACTGTATTTCATGAAATACTTGCACTTTGCACACTAACAGACTCTTCAGAATAAATGCACAGTAATAAGCACACACTGTAAGAGCTTTTACACACTTTGAGATACTTTGAATAACTTTAGTTATGCCCTGAATACAATACAAAGTTATAGTTATGCCAAACACAGCACTTTGCCCAAAAAACATGCAGTTGCCTTACTTTATTTACGTTTACTGTGCCCTTTTTTGCTCTTATTATATTTGTTTTGCTCGTTTAATCTCTTTTCATGTCCATTGTACTTTTCTTGTGCCTGTTTTACTCTAAACATACACAATTTGCTTTAAACATACTCATTTTGCAACTCTGAGGCAATTTCTGACCCTTTATGAGCTTTTCTGACAATCACTTTATCAAATAACTTAATCTTAAACATTTTGCTTAATCAATGAACCTTTTGTGACCTTTTGCTTGTTTAATAATGTGTTTTTTGCCCTTGTAATGCTCTGTTTCATCTTTTTTATAAAATAAACTGTTCATGCACTTTTTCATTACCTTTGGTGCTTTTCTGGCTCCTTTTTGTGCTCGTTTCTCTTAGTTTACCTTCACTGTTATCTCTGCACCTCATGACTCAATATCAGTCTCTGTCATCCCTCTTCTGACTCCATGTCGCTCGTCTAGTCAGGACACAATAGACGAGACTTCTTGGGTTCTGTTCAAGCAGCTTTATTATGTAGAAACACATCAGGATTGAGGCTTAATACTTTAACTTAGGTAAAACTATAAACAAACTAGCTATGACATTCATACATGTTCACTCTCTGGCTGCATTCTCAAAATGGCAATGAGTATAGCTTGTGCTCACTATTTATAAATGCACATTCAGTCCTTGAAATGCTCCTTAAAGGTACAGCACACACTCTGTTCTACAAGAATTATCACCTGGAAAGGAGGGATTTCCTCTGATTGCCAAACCATCTGTTGCCAAAGACAAAAGTGGAAATTCAGACTTTCTGGAAGACAAAAGGGGGTGCTAGGGTGGGAGGGAGAAACAAAGTCTCTTAAATAGCAATCCCTTTCATTCCTTTTCATATCTTCTGAAATGTCTATTTACCTGCATTTTGTTGAGACTGTTTATTTTGTTTCTTACCATAACTGGATGAGGAGTTAGAGAATCCCTTGGAAAATATGGAAAAGAAGGGATGAAAAATCTTAGAGATTCCATGTATCAGGTTATCCCTTTCACCACACTTTTTGATCACCTCTGAAGCAGAGGCGCCAAAACTTAAACCTCTATCCAAAGGAGAATTTAAAATCTCATTTTTAACATAATATGGGAGGTTCTGACAATGCAGACATGCAGAACCCTTCAATACTTTACCAGTGACCACAGCCCATGAAGAAGTATCAACAGAGTCATACACACACTGCATAGAATGAATAGTGACTTAAACAATAGAAGAGATTAAATTATTTAAAACAGATTTTTCCTCACAAGAAGAAACTACAACAAAACATTCCTCATAATTTCACAAATCTTAACATATGAGCCAAGCAATTAAAAATTCTGAAAATCAAAGTTGCAGATGCATATACGTTTTTCATCCTTATCAGAAATAGTAGGATTAGAATTAAGTGTTTAGCAGCACAAAAATTAACTAAAAAGTATGTGTCGACTGTCAGTCTAATGTTGTGAAAGATACTTATGAAGACCAGTAATACTGAATTTTTGCTGCACTGTCAAAGTTATTTGAATTTTAAGGCCTTCCTGACTATAAAGCTTATAGTTACAAGTGCTCTGATTAGAAAGTTCTACTTATGTAATAATATTAGTAATAATAACTACTCTCCTGTCATGAGTAAAACACAGGCGCCAAAACACAAACCCCAGTAATCCTACAATCACTGTTACCTTTCTTTTCTGAGATATTCAGCAATTTGAATTCAGGCTAAATTCATCATAAAATCATGCATTCCCAGAATAAGAAACATCTCCTGCAACTAATACCATAAGTTTAACAGTCAGAAAGATGTAATATTAATTAAAATAATTTAACAGTATAACAAAACTTTGTTCACTAATGTTACCCTTCATAGGTATCTAATAAAAAACAGACACAGTCACGACCGCAGCAGCCAGTACTAAAAAACTTTACTACAAGTGCACAGAGCGCAAGCACTTTCACTATAATAGCTTCATCAGGTGTTTAAAATGCACAGTAAAACACAACTCCTATAAAGCACTAAGGTAACAGTCACATGATACATTCCAGTCACTATTTAAAAGCATATTACATACAAAATACCAGCACATTATTAAATAGCACATAAAAACATAAATAAAACATAAATACATTAGTGAAAACTGTACTATCTCCTCAAGGGTCTATTTTTAAGTCGGGGTCTCAGAGGTACAGATTCATTCAGACCATGAACCAAGTCCCCCCTCACCATAACAATCCATGTAGACTCTAAGTCTTCAGTCTTATTAGCTATATCACCTAGTCTGGAACTCTCTGATATTCTACCAATGACCAAGAACTTGAACACAAAAATTGCACCATCCACATGGCCTGGTGCCATATTCACAGTCTTCAGCATTGATTCCCTTGGGATAACATAGTCTCCTTTTTAAGGACTTGCTATTCATAAACTGAAACCTAGGTTCATCATCTATAAGTGTTGCTACATTAGCATCAGGCCATGGGGGCGGTGCAATTTTTGTTCTTATATTGACACCAGTGCTGAATTTTATCATCCTGACCAGAGGTAAATGTACACTTTTAAAGTACATGTTTAGTAAAACATGTGGTTTATTTTGCTTATTGTGTAAAATGTATGGGATTCTATATAGAGAAGACCAACAGAACATTTAAAGAATGTATAAGAGAACATGTTTACAATATTAATAAACACAATAAGGTTAATGCACTAGCTAGAAATTTTATGAACATAGATGACACCCATGTGTTCAAGTTCTTGGTCACTGGTAGAATACAGAAAGGCTGGGCTAGCAAGTACGGTTGATGCACGGATTCAACAAACTTGATATAAAATGAAAAAAGCAATCCAGCACCCGAAACATGGTAGTAAAAAAAGTTTAATGTAACCAGACCGGTTTCAGCAATGTGCTTTCATCAGTGGTTTTACATTAATTGCAATTCTGAGGCTACTATTTGTAGAAAATCCAACAAAGCAGTGATGACATCATTTCCTGTAGACAAGAAATCAATGAAGAAATAAAAAATAAATAATATATATAAATAAAGTAATTATATAATATTAAGCAAATACAAATGAGTATAAACATATATTGATCTGAGAAGATAGATGGCATATTACAGTTTATCATTTAAACCAGGTGGAAAAAGACCACCTAATTTAACAATCCATCTCTTTTCTTTAATATTTAATAAATTATGCCATCCAGTCCTGAAAGATCTATTTCCTGAAATTTTATCAATAACTGTGAAGATGAAAGTGGCTGTTTTATGCGTCAAATGGTGTCTATATAAGGCATTGGTGGGTCTGGCATTTCTGATGTCTCCCAGATGTTCAGACATGCGAACTCTGAATTGTCTAGAGGTTTGTCCAATATAGAACGCTTGACACGTACTTGTAGCCAAATATATAACCCAATCGGTACTGCAATTTGCAAAGCAATTAATATTATACAGTTGACCGGTATTCTTACTGGTGAAATTTTTGGTCTTAAACACGTATTTACAAAAGGAAAAATGACCACAAGGGTAACATCCAACCAGTTTTTCCCCAGATAGCGTGGTTTGTTGTAATATAGTGTCCTGAGATATGGTTCTCTTGTAATGAGAAAAGTGAGACCCAAGAGTTTTGCCTCTACGATAAGAGAAAAGACATCTGTCTCCTAACCAGTCATCCAAACACATATTGGTTTTAAGTATGTTCCAGTGCTTATTAATAACATGTATCAAATGATCAGTATTTCTACCAAAAGTAGTTACAAGCCTAGGCTTCTCCTGGTTGGAACTAGTGACTTTATGTTTATATGTCAACAGGTTATCCCTAGATTTGTTTTTAGTCCATTGTAATGCAGAATTAACATCATGTTTATTGTATCCCCTCTGCATGAATCTACTGGAAAGGTCATTCAGACAAATAGCAAGGTCTTGTTGTGATGAACAGATTCTCTTTATTCTCATAAACTGTGATTTAGGAATGTTTCTAATAATGTGCTTAGGGTGAAGACTAGAGGCATGTAGTAAGCTATTATATTGCAGATATTTTCTATGGACAGTGGTATGTAAAGTATTATCAGGCTCTCTGTGTAAATGAACATCCAAAAAAATCAATATTATGCGGGTTATGGTTTACAGTAAATTCAACCCCCCACTTATTGCCATTGAGATATTCAATAAATTCTATAAGGTACTCACTGCCACCTCTCCACACAAGCCAACAATCATCTAGGTAACATCTACAGATGTCAATTTCTGTCAGATACAGATTGTGTGATTCATTATAATTGATTTGTTCTTCAACATACCCCATAAACAAGTCAGCATATCTTGGTGCAAATGATGCTCCCATGGCTGTACCTTGGATTTGCCAGTAGCATTGATTTTGAAAATAAAAAACTTTCTTGGTGAGAACATGCTCTACCATACAGATTAATAAGGTGTTAAAGCCTGGACTGTATATGTTAATTCTGTTAAGCCAATATTCCAATGCCGTCAGACCAGCCCAATGTGGGATACATGTATATAATGATTTAACATCTAAAGTGCACATCAACCAATGTGGTTCCAATTGGGATTCAGAAACTTTTTGTAAAAACTCAGTGGTATCCTGCAATCTGGCCCTGACATGAGATAATAAAGATTTTAAGTATTGTGTCAAAAAAATAGACAGTGGTTCAGTAAGTGAGCCTATACCCGAGACAATAGGTCTTCCTGGTGGAGTATTATAAGATTTATGAATCTTAGGCAATAAGTACAGATATTGTTTTGCAGGATCCTGGACTGTTAACTGAATTTTGATCTTGATACTGATAATGCCTTCCTCTACTGCTAATTGTAAAAATACATCAATTTCTTTTTTGAAGTTAGGGGTGGGGTCAGTAGGCATGCTCAAATAATGCTGAGTGTTAGAAACTTGTCTAATTCCCTCTGCCCAGTAATAACTGGAATCCATGACTACTATGGCGCCACCTTTATCTGCAGGAAGAATGGTAATGTCAGTATTCCCCTTAAGATCCATGAGGGCCTGTTGCTCGGTTCTGTTTAAGTTGTGTCTAAGATTGTACCAAGACCCCAATCAGTGATGTAAATCCTTAATGACAACATGTTGCAATATGGCTATGTGTTTATCCATAGGTGGACTGAAGTTGGATTTGAAAAATCTAAATTCAGTAGATCTTTGAGTTGGTGCCTGTTGATCAAAAAACAATTTGAGATTAATTTTTCTACAAAAATCCAATACATCTGAAACAAAAGTACTCTCATCCACAAAGAAACCCGGAATAAAACCAAGACCTTTATTTAACAGCGATTCCTCAATGGATGTTAAAACATAACTAGATATATTGTGCACATTGGAACAATCTGGATTTATTGGACAATGGATAGAAAAAGTTGCTCTATCATTCTTATTTGTGTGTTTGCGTCCCCCCTGTGTCTTCTGTTCCTAAAGGGGGATCTGCACTGCGACCTCTCTTCGAGACTGGGGAATCACTGATATTGGTAGATTCAGTATCTGTGGTGGAAGATTCCTCCCCCGAGCTTGTGCTAAATGGTGTGCCCTTTTTTAAAATAGACCTAGGCCTTTTCTTACGTGTATGGATGAGATTTTTAGTACCCTCCACAAACCTGACACTTCTCTGTGATTCAAATGGTTTCCCCTTCTCATAACCGTCCATTTCTCTAGAGAATTTGTGTAATTTCTTATCCTTAAGGCCTTTTTCAAAAATTAGCAGTTCTCTGGAAAGTCTGCTCAAAAGCTCCTGAAAATTGGTTGAGTCCTCATGTTTCTTTAATTCTTCACAGACCTTTTGTACATCAGAAATATTGACCTGTATGGTTCTGTCGTAATAAGAAGATAGTATGTTGACAAAAGACATAGATGCATTTTGTTGTGCCAGATTGTATTCCCTAAGTAATATGTCATCTGGTTTGCTAACTAGTGGTTGCAATTTGGTTCTAAGTCCCCTAGGGGAAATATTTTGGTGTTGATAGGCCTTAAAGAGCCTGGAATGCCAAATATTAGTTCTCAATGTTTTAACCTTTTTACCAAGTTGTGTAAACAGCAAACTGCGACTGTCAACTGGATCTGATGTCCTGTTTTGAGTGGATCCATTCTTAGATTTGATACCAAAAATGTGGATATCGTCTTTGTCAGCACATAATCCCTGTAATCATTGATTGAGATCCATGACAATTAGTTGTCAGTATGCTTCAGTCAAATGTGATGTAAAAAATGCCAAATTGCAAAGGTTAGCTAAATCAGAATAATGCTAATCGAGTCACACTATGAAGAGAACAGAAGACCAAAATATATATAAAAAAGCCTCACAGGACAAACAATGGGAACTTAATTTGAATCACAAAGAAGTGCCCGGAACGCAATGGGACTGTTCCCCCAAAATAAGCTTGTAACTTGGTCGAAGAATGAATGACCAAAATTGTTAGTATTCAATATTCCACTATCTGTTTTAATATGACCAATGTTCACTGACAAATGCACCATATATCTGACCAAAATTTGCCAGAAATGCTTAATATAGAAATGCCATGAAATAAACAAATGCTTAAACCAAAAAAATATATATTTATATATAAATATAAGGAGAGTACTAGCCTTCCTGAAACAAAAATAGACTGATAGCTGAATGAACTCTTAACTTGAAAGAATATATTGATATATGTCAAGCAAAACTGCAACCCTCCAATACACAAATTGTCCACATAAGGTAGTTGAGAGAAAACACTCAACTATATCCAGTATGACATTTGGAAATGGCTGATGTTGTCCACCTATTATTAACCAGGACCAAATCATGTAAATAAGAAGCCCGATATGTTGAAAGTCTCAAAAATATACTAGTGCCTTGGAATTTCACTGTTGAAAACAGTATGCCTGTTTAAATATATTAAATTATTTAGATGGCTTCATATTCTAATCAAATTATAAACAAATGTCCTGTACAAATATTGTGTACTAGCTAATATTTATGAGCCATATAGGTCCACAGATATCCAAGAGGTCAGTATAGTGCCTACAATGTTAGTTGCCCTTTCCAGTAAACTTAAGTTATAATGGTATACATCAGAATTCAAGATGTTATACAAAGCATTCAACAGACAGTAATAATTTAGAGTCCAGGCTCCTCGATTGATATTAGTAACAAATGCCAATGATAATGGACAAACTTAAATCATATAAAAACATAAGAAAGTAGTCCCAATATACTATTGGCAATTGTTCTGGATGATACTGAAACATGAATAACCCGTACATGTAATGAAATAAATCTGAGAGGCACACTGGAGTCCACATACAAATTGTGCTATCCTTGTTGGAAAAATATATCAGAACCACTAAATAACTACTAATATGTCAAATACGCTAAGAGTATGCCATATGGATGAATAACATCACCCCAATAAACATATCAGTCATATGTTTCAATTAAAATGTAATGAAATAATTCACAAACGTCAGTGTCCTGACCAAAACAGAAAGATAGATCCACAATGAAAAACGGCCAATGCAAAGTACCAAAAATGTACTCAATTGTTTGAAAATAAGTACCAAATGAGGGCCAAAATCTCTGCAGTGGCTCAATCAGTGTATAATATCCAGCGCAAATGGATAAATCCAAAGGCAGAGACAAAATGGCGACCTTCTATACGAGCTGGCCTCAACTAGATAATCAAGAACACAGTACATAAAATCGAAAAGAATAGATATACACTGAAGCAACACGTTCCAATAGCAAATAATGTATAAAAAAATCAAAGTCATAAACGGAACGTGAGAGCCTGTGAACTATCTCAATTACCAAAATCCAACAATGTCGCCAAAGGAGTACCAGCAACAAAAATGTGCAGAAAAGCAGCAAATTAAAAGTCCATAGCTAGACAAAAATCAAATACGATATCAACGATGGTAGTAGGAACGTTCTTTATTCACACAACATAGGCTCAGTAAGCGCTTTCACCATACTTGGCTTCCTCAGACTGTAACCACCATACTTGGCTTCCTCAGACTGTAACGGTTACAGTCTGAGGAAGCCAAGTATGGTGAAAGCGCTTACTGAGCCTATGTTGTGTGAATAAAGAACGTTCCTACTACCATCGTTGATATCGTATTTGATTTTTGTCTAGCTATGGACTTTTAATTTGCTGCTTTTCTGCACATTTTTGTTGCTGGTACTCCTTTGGCGACATTGTTGGATTTTGGTAATTGAGATAGTTCACAGGCTCTCACGTTCCGTTTATGACTTTGATTTTTTTAGATAATCAAGAAGTCCAAGAACGCCAAAGTCACCAAATGTATTGTCGCGAATGACCCAATCCTGGTACTCTGTTCAGAAAATAAGTAAACCAAAATCAATCCCTTCACAGCAGAAATGCGAGGCAAACAAACACTCTCTTCATACAATAATATCTGATGGAAAATACTAATCCAACAGGAAAAATGCTCGATCGTGAAGCCCACGTTTAAATACACAAAAAAAGGGGAAAGAAATCCTCCTCCACAGATACTGAACACCACCAAGTCAGTAGTTGCTACGCACCTCTCAGCACCAACAACCAGCAAAGTGTAACGTACAGAAAGGCTGGGCTAGCAAGTACAGTTGATGCACAGATTCAACAAACTTGATATAAAATGAAAAAAGCAATCCAGCACCCGAAAGCTGGTAGTGAAAAAAGTTTAATGTAACCAGACTGGTTTCAGCAATGTGCTTTCATCAGTGGTTTTACATTAATTGCAATTCTGAGGCTACTATTTGTAGAAAATCCAGCAAAGCAGTGATGACATCATTTCCTGTAGACAAGAAATCAATGAAGAAATAAAAAATAAATAATATATATAAATAAAGTTATTATATAATATTAAGCAAATACAAATGAGTATAAACATATATTGATCTGAGAAGATAGATGGTATATTACAGTTTATCATTTAAACCAGGTGGAAAAAGACCACCTAATTTAACAATCCATCTCTTTTCTTTAATATTTAATAAATTATGCCATCCAGTCTTGAAAGATCTATTTCCTGAAATTTTATCAATAACTGTGAAGGTGAAAGTGGCTGTTTTATACGTCAAATGGTGTCTATATAAGGCATTGGTGGGTCTGGCATTTCTGATGTCTCCCAGATGTTCAGACATGCGAACTCTGAATTGTCTAGAGGTTTGTCCAATATAGAACGCTTGACATGTACATGTAGCCAAATATATAGCCCAATCGGTACTGCAATTTGCAAATCAATATATGTTTATACTCATTTGTATTTGCTTAATATTATATAATTACTTTATTTATATATATATTATTTATTTTGTATTTCTTCATTGATTTCTTGTCTACAGGAAATGATGTCATCACTGCTTTGTTGGATTTTCTACAAATAGTAGCCTCAGAATTGCAATTAATGTAAAACCACTGATGAAAGCACATTGCTGAAACTGGTCTGGTTACATTAAACTTTTTTCACTGCCATCTTTCGGGTGCTGGATTGCATTTTTCATTTTATATCACTGGTAGAATATCAGAGAGTTCCAGGCTAGGTGATACAGCTAATAAGACTGAAGACTTATAGTCTACATGGATTGTTAGGTTGAGGGGGGGGACTCGGGGCATGGCCTTAATGAATCTGTACCCCTGAGACCCTGACTTAAAAATAGACCCTTGAGGAGATAGTACAGCTTTCACTAATGTATTTATGTTTTATTTATGTTTTTATGTGCTATTAAATTATGTGCTGGTATTTTATATGTAATATGCTTTTAAATAGTGACTGGAATGTATCATGTGACTGTTACCTTAGTGCTTTATAGGAGTTGTGTTTTACTGTGCATTTTAAACACCTGATGAAGCTATTATAGTGAAAGTGCCTGTGTTCTGTGCACTTGTAGTAAAGTTTTTTTAGTATTGGATACTGCGGTCGTGATTGTGTCTGTTTTTTATTGGATTTATTAATTTTTGTCTTTCTTCGACACAGCATTTGAGCCTGCTTCAGTAATATTTCTTTTAACTTTTGTGTTGTTGAGTTACTTTGTTACCACTTGGCTCATCACGATGGCAGATGAGATAATTGAGTTGGACTCTGGTTCTACAAACTCAGGTGTTAATCCTACGACTAATGACAGCAAGTTGAATAAGTTCTTGACTGATATTACTGATGGTGTCAACGCTTTACCTGGCTGCTCTATGGAGGGTGGCTTTGATGGAAGCAGTACTTTTGATAGCATTGCTCTAAAGACTCATTTATTTGCCTTAGAGAAAGATCTGTATAAATTGAAGAGAAGTCAATTTCAGAAATTTCATCTGGAGGTATGCCTGTCTGAAAATATTGTGCCTAGAGGCTTATGCATTTTGAAAATGCCTTCCCATGTTAATGGTGATAATTTGCTACTGCTTGAGTGGCAGAAGGTTAATATTCAAGCAAGCTTTAGTTATCTTAGGCTTCTGATACAAGCTGCTGAAAGGGAGATTAAGACATTAATTGATTCTGTGAATGTCAGATACTTGCAATTGTTGAAAATATATCAAGATACTGTTTTAGAACAACATCTGACTGACATGCTGAATTCCCTTTCTGTATATGAGGCCAAGTTACAGAAATACAAAATTAGCAAGATATGCTGCAATCGACAAGATTTCCGTACAGGGAATGTTTTTACCTGGCCTAGAGAAGATGTAGCTGAGCCTAGAGTTGAGGCTGGATCTACAGACTTGACTGTAGATGGCAGCATTGTTGGTTAGGAGGCATCAAATGCCAATAATGCAAGTTTGTTGGATGCTAAGGAAGCGTCCTTGACAGCAGGTGGCACTGTTACCATGTCGGAGATGTTTTGTGTTAGTGATGCGAGATCAACAAATGGAAATTAAGTACTTCAACCATTAGACAATGCTGCAGCTCCGTGTGGGGACTTGTGAGCTTGCAAAAAAGTTATTGTCACCACGGCTCAAGTTCATAGGGATTCCACAGCAGTTTAAAGCATTAATACAGCAACTGAGTTAGTTGATATGGGCTCTGACTTTGTGAGCTCTTTTGGGCAATATGACCTCCATTTACTATTGCCCGTGAAAGAGCAGAATGTCAAGTTTATAAAAGAATGACAGAGAGGGAGAAGTCAGAGCCGCAACAAAAGGAAACTGGAAGGGAATATAAACAGTCAGAACACCATAAAGAAAGCGTTTTTGAACATGAAAAAGGACTAGTGTGGATTTTGTCTAGCCACATGTTATTTGAATATGAACAAAGTGTGTTACAGAAAAGTTTGTTCTTCATACCTGCCAGTAATCTAATTTCACGGCAGTTATTTTTGATGTGAAATGTTTGCAAGGAATTTAACACTAAAATTGTTGTATAGCAGTACCAGTAATGATGCAGCTGTATCTAATAATATTAACAATGCTAATAATGTTTTCTTTAAACTCAGTGGGTTTATCTCTAAGCCTAATTCACTAGTGACAGTTTTTGAGAAGCTATGTGTACAGGACATTTATGACTTGGAGTTTGGTAATGCTGTATCTCATAGAAATAGAAAACGGTATAATTTAACTAAAAATGAGAATGATGCATTGAAATGTTTTGAGAACAACAGATATATCATTATTAGATCTGCCAATAAGGATGGGCCAATTGTGGTATTGGATAAGGACTGGTATGTTACAAAAATGAGAGACTTGTTGGATGATGAGCAGTTCTATGAGAAAATATCATGTGTGCAAGTCAACAATGTTATTTTTGATGTACATATTTTGGTGAAATGTTTGTTAGAGTTAAATCTGATAGATGACAAGTTATTTGAGTATTTTTTATGAGCAAACCCACAGTTCCACTCATACAAGGCTTACCGAAACTGCAAAATAGCAATGTAGATCCACCAATGAGACCGATTGTCTCGGGTAGGAATTGTTGCATGGAATCAATGTCGCTTTATATAGAAAAACATCTGAGACCTGCTCTGGATAATCTCAAGCATGTTCTGAAGGACAGTGAGTATTTTTTGAATGATTTCTATTGTTTTGCTTCCATAAGTACTTGCAAGGACTAGTTACTTGTTACCATGTATGTAGTCTCCCTATTTACTGTGATACCCAATGTAAAGAGTATTGCCAGTACTGTTCTGTTCTTAGAACGTTATGCCAACTGTGGGGAGCAAACTGTTAGCCTATTGGCCAAATTACTTGAAATCATGCTTGAACACAATGTTTTTGTGTTTGAGGGGCAGGCTTCCAAGCAATGCAATGGCGTAGCAATGGGCACATCCTGTGCCAATGCAGTTATGGCTATTTGGGAGACTGAATATGTATTGACTGGACCATATAGTAGTCATATTTTATTCTTCAGAGGGTTTGTAGATGACCTTTTTATTTTGTGGAAGGGTGACTTCAGTACATTTTTGGAATTTAATGAGTTTGTTAACATGAGTACTAATATTTTAAAGTTCACCTTCAAATCTGCACTTTATGCGATTGAGTTCTTGGATGTGTTGGTTGTAAGGGACAGTGAGGGAGAACTTTTTACTAAGCTCCATAGGAAAGAATGCCATGTGAATCATTTGCTACCCAGGGATAGTTTACATCCTCCTTACGTTTTTAGGAATGTTATACACAATCAAATATAAAGAGCATCTAGGTAAAATGTGAAGGAGCGGGATTTGCAGATACAGGTAAATGCTGCCGTGGATAATCTCAGAAATAGTGGTTAGAATGAGCAATAAATCTTTATGAATGTCAATGATGTAGTGGGAATGAGGCATAATCATGCCAAACCCTACTTTTCGAATGGGAGAGGGAAAGTTGGTAAGGTGATAAATAGACAGGATGGTGGCATGAAACTTAGGGTTCCTTTGAGCTATACTACTGATGTCTCTTAGTATGTAGACATCATTAGGAAGCATTGGAAAGTTCTAGTTACTGATCCCAATGTAGCAAAACTTATAGATGATGAACCTAGGTTTCAGTTTAGGAATAGCAAGTCCTTAAAAAAGAGACTATGTTATCCCAAGGGAACGCCTGCTGAAGACTGTGAATATGGCACCAGGCCATGTGGGTAGTGCAATTTTTTTTTTCTTATATTGACACCAGTGCTGAATTTTATCATCCTGACCAGAGGAAAATGTACACTTTTAAAGTACATGCCACAGGTTTTACTAAACATGTGGTTTATCTTGCTTATTGTGCAAAATGTATGGGATTCTATATAGGGAAGACCAACAGAACATTTAAAGAACGTATAAGAGAACATGTTTACAATAATAATAAACACAATAAGGTTAATGCACTAGCTAGACATGTTATGAACACAGATCACACCCATGTGTTCAAGTTCTTGGTCATTGGTAGAATATCAGAGAGTTCCAGGCTAGGTGATATAGCTAATAAGACTGAAGACTTAGAGTCTATATGGCTTGTTAGGTTGAGGGGGGACTCGAGGCATGGTCTTAATGAATCTGTACCCCTGAGACCCCGACTTAAAAATAGACCCTTGAGGAGATAGTACAGCTTTCACTAATGTGCTTTCACTAATGTATTTATGTTTTATTTATGTTTTTATGTGCTATTAAATTATGTGCTGGCATTTTGTATGTAATATGCTTTAAATAGTGACTGGAATGTATTATGTGACTGTTACCTTAGTGCTTTATAGGAGTTGTGTTTTACTGTGAATTTTAAACACCTGATGAAGCTATTATAGTGAAAGCGCTTGTGTTTTTTAGTACTGGATACTGCGGTCATGACTGTGTCTGTTTTTTATTGGATTTATTAATTTTTGTCTTTCTTCTACACAGCATTTGAGCCTGCTTCAGTGGTATTTCTTTTAACTTTTGTGTTCTTCATAGGTATCTGTCAGAACCTTAGACTAACATGTCAACACATATTTTTCTTCTTCTGTCTCTCAATCTCTTTCCTTCAGTTAGCTAAACCAAACCCTGTATATGTACTAACTGCAAACAATATCCATAAATTCTAACCTAATATCTTATTCTTTTAGTAATCCCTGTATTTTTCATATATTATGACTGCACTGTGACCACTCACAAAAATTCCTTGTTTAGCTAGACTAATGAATTATAAATTATAATGACTTGTTTCCTTAACTGGATTTACATAATCCCCTGCACAACTCTTTCATTGTGATTTATTTTCCCATTACATATCAGACCATTCTTTAAGCTATCTTTTTCTGATAAATAAACACTGACTCTAATGTAATATGAAGGGAGAACCTTTAGTTTTACGGTGATCCATAACATGGTCTTCTAAAATTTCAGGAGCTCATGCTCACTCACACAAACACACATACACATACACACACACACACACACACACACACACACACACACACACACACACACACACCTGTCATGCTAATCACCTGTGCTGCATACTTTCTTTCCACAATGGCATTTTTCAAGTATCTTTTTTAGCCAATAAGAAAAAATGATATACTTCCTTTTTTAGACAAAAGTGGATATTTAAGCACTCTATCTGATGAAGAGCTCTTGCTAACCTAAAATTTCAAGTAATTGCAAATCCTACCTTGGTCCAGTAAAACGTATTATACAATAACATCTAATTGCCATTCAAAAATGTTTACATTGATTGGACAGCCCAACCAGTGTGCCCATTGTAAAGCAAGTGTATACTAATAGGAAAAAGTCCTACCACTAAAATATCGAGTGGCCAAACATTTCCATTGGCATATGCTTAGAAGACATTGCAAAATACAAGAAAAATCAGGTATATTCTGCAAAACTAAAGAAACATGAAACATGCTTGATTTTTCTTGTATTTCTGTACTGTCCAAACTGAAGTCTCGGCAGACTCTCATCTCTTAACTGTCCAGATTCTCACAGAATATCCAGATTTTTGCCTCACAGTTTTGGTCTTTTCCTCCTAAAACTGTAGCTTTCTGGCAAGCCACTGTGGCTTGAAGTCATTAAAGAATGACAGACATTTGAGGTTTATGTTTCATATCCTTCAGAAAAATGCACACTGACACAAAACCTCCTATTGCGGTAACTTTCTAAGTTTATAAGAGCAATAAAGTCTGTCCCTATTTTTGGGCCTTTGTTCCTCCATTATGTTGGGCTTTGTCTAGTTTTCTTGCATTAAGATCCCATAATGGCAGGGGGGAGAAAAAAAAAAACAACGGAGACAAGCCAATGCTTTTCCTGAACAGCACTGATGTACTGTGCAAGCAAGGGAATATAGCTCCCATATGCATGCTCAGTACATAAGCAGCCATGGAGGATCATGGAGGAACACTATAGCGCTGTTATACAAAGAAATTATTTAAGAAAGGTAAAAATGTTTTTCTTAAATAATGTTATTGTATAATAGCAATAACCCAAAACTGGATGTGAATTTAACAGTATTAAACAATGGCTGACTTTATTTAATTACACCAACTGTGGGTTAATCCCGTGATATCCACACCCAGTCGTGGATTATTGATTAATCACGCCACCACTGTGTTCCAGTGTCTCTGTGTTCTCTGAAAGTAAACACGTGATAAATAACCTACTAGATGTTATATGATTATAGCTTATTGTGTTTTAATAAATGGCTAGGGTTTGTTCAATTAAAACTGACTAAGCAAGTCTCTCAAGACAAACCATACGGAGAGCAGTTTCCTAAACAGATTATGTACATACTTTCCAAGAAGCACTTTAGCTCAAATAGTGAGGTAGTCAAGCAAGGGGTATAACAAATATAATTACCATGTAATCCAAAGTAATGAATATGGTATAGTAAATCAAGACCCACAACAATAATGTCCCATTACAGTAAATTTTCAAAAATACAAAAAAAAATTAAGCTATGTCCCTGGGTAATGTGGACAAGCCCCAGGCACTTATGCAGGCCATTCTCAGATATCCATTTTGCTTATTATAAACTTCTCAAAGATTATGCAACATTTCACTGAAATGAGACCTCATTTTACTGCATTTTAGATAATATAGTTACCAAAATAATAATAAGATGCATTTTAATTATGAACTTGCTAATAAGATGACGAATTACTATACACTTATTCAAAAGAAACTGAATGATTCCTCAGTGACAGAAGTACAAAAAAATTGTTCCACTACCCAGAGATAATTGCTGCAGATATCATTAGTTAGCATTTGCTGTAAGATTAAGAAGTTAGTTTTGTAATGTGTGGAGAAGTTAGAAGTAATTAAAGCAACTTCTCTAATCTTACTGCACAAGGCATTTCATCTGTCATATAAAGCACCCCCCCCCCACCAACACACATTTTTTTTAATTGTTTCCAATTCATTTCAGAACGATGCAGTAATCATGCACTTTGTCTATTTGTCTAAGATGTGTACAGTAAACCTTTCAACCGTTCCGATTTTAAAGGAGGAATGTACTTATATTTGAGGCCTGATTATCCCTGAACATGATATACTTATTTCTGGCAGTATGTCCCTATTTTCAGGCTTGATTTACCCCTTCACACGGTTTTCTGACCTCCCCCATCACACATGATTTTTGAAGCTGTCAAGTACACAGAAAACTACACTACATGACCAACATACTAGTGGCAAAAATAATTTAAAGAAAGGGGACACGTATCTTACATCTCCCTTTCTCAGAAGCAAAATTAAAGACCTTGTGCAATAGAATGTTGGAAGACAGTTCAAATGTTCTTGAATTTTCCTTCATTTTTATAATTCTCCATTTGTTAAATGTGTTTCTGACTGATATCCTGCATTTCTAATGTTGGGATAACCTTTATATGCTATTTGGGTTGCAATTTTATGCTAATTAGATTTCCAGATGTTTGGATGGACATATCTACTTTTCAAGGGCATTTGTACATATTCTTACTGTCTGTAGGCTGAGAGGTATAGGGCATGAAATAGGGCTTTACATAGTTTTCACAGGTTTTTACAAGTGGACTGTTTTATGACTGCTTTTCTAATTCAGTTCTGAAGTCATTTTTAATGCATTTTTAAGATGTTAGGTAATTTTTTGTATGCTTTTAGTTGTGTAATAAAGATATTGTTAGGATTTATAAGTGTTTTTAGTTTAGTTAGGTTTTAAATAGTATATTCTTATTTAGTTTAGTAATTTATGACTGGCTTATTTTTCCAGTAATATAATTTTTGAAAGGCTGAATGTTGCTGCATTTTTATTTATGATTTACTTGCTTTACCTGATGTATTTGTTGATAAGATATGAATGTGGTACACAGTACTAATGTCTTTGGTCTATTTTGTGACATTAAGCTGTACTCCAAAGTTGAAACTATATTCTATGGTTGCTGATTACAGGTTTTGTATGCTGTGTCACAGTCATTATATATATTATCCACCGGATTCTCAAAAGCTTGCACGGAGTGCAAGATGAGTGCAGGAGTCCACACAGGCAATATGTCTGCCATGCAATCCAGGAGCAGCCTGCAGGGGCGTGCACGAGAGCTCCAGCACTAATCCTGCATGGACTAAGCCCTGGTATGCAAATCACTTAATTTGCAGGAGAAATCCATGCAAATGAGGTGATTTTGCAATCCAGGAAGCTTGCAATAGTCCATGCAAGACTAGTGCTATCTGCAGAAATGTACTCGGTTAGTAACAGAGTACATTTCTGCAAATTCCAAAATGGAGCTATGACAGCTCCAAATAAAGGATGCATATCACTTAGTAAGCATGCCAATGGCCAAGTATAGGGCCATTGGCATTGCAAACTGTTTAAAAAATGAAAAAAAATCAACTTTTATTTATTTTTTTTCGCCGATCTCAACTGTTTAAGCATAGGGCAGTGACGCGCAAACGGAATCAGGGGGAAAATAAGAAAATAAACATAAAATGAGCATTCTAACTAAAATCTGTATTCTGCCATGCAAATCAATGGCAGGCAGAAGACAACCTGGCCAGTGAGTAGTGGTTGCTAAGGGGGGAGGCTCAGTGTGAGACATGTAACTATGCATTAGCAGGCAATCCTATGCAAATGAGGGAAATGTTAGTGAATCCCAGTTTTCCCCAGAGTGTGAGGCAGGTCCCAAGAGTGTAAGAGTAGAAATAGCTGGGTGCAAGACTAGGATATAGGTGACATCTTGGGGGGGTGTCAGGCATACTGTAAGTGGATTGGAGCCCTGTGGCTTGGGACTGCTTCTAGCTTAGCACAGCTAAGCTAGAGGTGTGTCCAAACTGTCAAGCACTCTTTACAAAGTGTAAGCAGGTGTGTGCACCACACACCGGGTCTTACAGGAAGAAAAAGGAAGTTAAACCAGGAAATAGCAGCTCTGTGCACATTTGAGCACTCCATTTGCACAGTGCGCACACAGACTTAAACAGGGAGGCAATGGGAATGGAAAACAGCAGTAGGAAGGTAATCAAGGAGAACTAGATTAGCTGACAGGTGAAATGTATCAGAAGCAGCCAATTACAGGCAGCAGCCCAGCCCTGCACACCACTATAAACTATGCAAACACCTGTCCCCCTTGTTTTTCCCAAAACCTCTCCACCACTGGTGTATACAGACGAGGACATTTTACAAAACGAAAGCAGGAGAAAAAATGTTAGGGGCTGCATTTGCTATCATAAACCAGCATGTGCAAGAGGCTGAAGGTGGTGAGGATGTGAATGCTGCTGAGCAACCCACAGTGAGGAGACGGAGAAGAGTGTACAGATCCAGGGTAACCTACCAAGGGCTACATGAGCTGTAGATAGTGGAGTGCTATAGGGTGGGCAGGGACCTCCTACAGCAAATTGTTGAGCTGTGCCGGCCACACCTCACACACAGAAATAACAGAGGGGAACCCATCCCAGTGGATACCAAGGTATGTGTAGGCCTAAGAATACTAGCTACAGGTACCTTCCAAAGGCCAACTGGGGATATGATGGGGATTTCACAGGCATCAGCATCCAGGCTACTCCACCAGTTCCTGGATGCCATGTCAGCACATGTCAGTGAGCATGTATATTTCCCCATCACCCGTGAGGTGTTGGCCAGCAATATGTGTCTCTTCCACCAAATAGCAGAATACCCTGCAATAGACTGCATGCACAAATGCATTAAAGCACCACCAGGTGAGCGGAGTAGGGTCTACATCAACTGCAAGGGCTTCCCCTCCATCAACTGCCAGGTTGTGTGCGATGTCCAGGGCATAATAATGAATGTGTGTGCTGGCTGCCCTGGAAGCTACCACGATTCCCACATCTGGCATCTGACACAGCTGTACCAGACATTTGCCAATGGGAACATCCCACATGGTCACCTAGTGGTGGATGCTGGATACTAACTGGAGCCATGGCTGATGACACCCATCAGAAATGCACACACACCCGAACAAGAACTCCATAATGAGGCACATGCACAAACACAAATCATAATAAAGTGTGTGTTTGGGATGCTCAAGTCACGGTTCCAGTGCCTGGACACATCCTTGCAGTACTCACCAACTACATGTACCCAAATTGTTCTTGTATGTGCCATGCTACACAATATGATCCTGTGGAAACAGCTGCAGCAGGAACAGCATGGGGCAGGGCCACACAGCCCCCCACCAGTGCCAAGGCCTGCACAGGCACAGAGTGACTCATAGGAGTAACAACCTGAGCATACCCCAGTAGGCAGAAGGGGGCATGCCCAGTATGCTCTGGCCTTGGCAAAGAGGCAACACATAGCACATGCACTGACACAGTAGGGACCCAGGGAATGACAGCTCTCTCCAACTCGCACATACAGTAAAAGGGATGCCAAACATGACACTACCTGTGCTCAACCATGTATAGGGCATGTACTATGTACATCCGACATAGGCAGCCCTGCAGCACCACCCTCAGTACTGGGACACCCACAAGGTAAGTGACTCACACATGTCAGTTGGGGGGTGGGGGCACATACCCAACAACAGTCACAGTCAGCAGGATAGGTGTAGACAAACACAAACAAATGCGGTACTATGGCCTCTGAATGAGCCCTATGGGTAACCCCTCTCCCAGGCCTACACACTCAGACTGCAGCAGGTCAGGCAGTTGGATGTAAGTTGTGAAGTCTCGGAAGTCAGAAACTAATATGTAGGTAGTGAAAGCTAAGATCTGTAGTACACTGGTATGCCTCTAGCCAGCATGATAGGTAAGTCCACAGACTGAAATGGTGTACCCAACATACCAGTACAGTCCTAGCAAATGAGTAAATGTGTCAGGTGTGCCCCACCATCCTACTTACACTTATAGTAACAGTCAGGTGTGTCCCTCCCACCCCTGTGTAGAAATGTAGAAACAGTCAGGTGCCCCCCCCCGCTATGCAGAAATGTAGCAACAGTCAATGCCAAATGACCGATGTATACCCTGCAGACACAGCATGCTACCTGTCAGTGTACAACTGGTCAGCACCGCAGTACAAACTACTTGGACATGATCCGCACATGCAATATAGATGGCCATACTGGGCATGATCACACACTTAGACGAATGAAGGCAATGTCAGTCAACAACATACTGTGTTCATACTGGGCATGCTCACACACTTAAACACATGAAGGTCATGTCTGCAAACACCAGTGGACCAGACATATCTGGCAGTTGCAGTTCTTATAGCAGACACATGTCAGTATGCACCACTCCTGCCTTGCACACAAAGTGGATGGGAATACAGGCATATATGTAAGGACAACACACTATAATAAGCCAAAGGTAGATGTACATAGATGTGTGGAAGAGGGTGACCATGACAAAGAGCTATCTGGGCCTGTCCAACCCAGCACACAGCCAAAGGGCCCCAAACACATGAGGTGCAGGCGTCACTCACTGCAGATACAAGCCACCAGTATCTGTCAGCATGACAGACTATATGGTGCAAGTGCCAGCTGTACAACATGACTGTACAAGGAAGTAGTCACCTAGTAGCTGTATACACATACCTGTGGCATATGACCCGATATGTGTGCCTGCATGTGGCATGACAACCCCTACATGAATGGCTTATGGCCCATGCACACACCGCCCTCTCCATAGCAGTATCATGACAAGCCTGCTGATGTCATCCAATGTGAAATACACCTCTGGGAGAGCTGTAGCTCAGTAATCCCCATGGTGAGTTCCATAACCGTGTACTGCTGTAATGATAAACTAGTTAGGTAGTAGTTATAACCCCAGACTTGGCAACTGTGTGAGTGTGTGTTTGTGTGCATGTCTCTCTGTCTCTGACTGTGTAGAGAGAAATGCTTATTAGGCTACTCACACTCCATACAATTCATATACTCACCTTTGACATTGTTGCTGATGTCACTCACCTAGCAATACACCTCTGGGAATATCATAGCCCAGTAATCTCCATAGTGCATCCTGTAACTGCATACTGTAGTGTGATAAAGTAGTTAGGTAGGTGTTCTAACCCCAGACATGGCAAGTGTGTGTGGGTGTGTCTGACTGAGGAGAAAGCAATGCTTTTTAGGCCACTTGCACTCCGTACAATTCATATACTCAACTTTGGCAAGGCTGCTGATGTCACTCACCTAGAAATACAACTCCTGGAAAGTAATAGCCTAGTAATCCCTGTAGCGCGTCTTGTAACTGTGTATAGCTGTCGTGTGATAAAGTAGTTAGGTAGATGTTCTAACCCCAGACTTGGCAACTGTGTTTGTGTGTGTGTGTGTCTGACTGAGTAGAGAGCAATGCTTTTTAGGCTGCTCATACTTTGTACAATTCATATGCTCAACTTTGGCAAGGCTGCTGATATCACTCACCTAGAAATACACCTCTGGGAAAGTCATAACCCAGTAATCTCCATAGCATGTCCTGTAACTGTGTACTGCTAAAGTGGTTAGGTAGATGTTCCAACCCCAGACTTGGCAACTGTGTGTGTATGTGAATCTGTGTGTGCGTGTGTCTCTGTCTGTCTTAGACTGAGTAGAGAACAATGCTTTTTAGGGTACTCACACTCCTTAGAATTCATATACTCAACTTTGGCAAGGCTGCTGATTTCACCCACCTAGAAATATACCTCTGGGAAGGTTGGAGCTCAGTAATCTCTGTAGCGTGTCCTATAACTGTGTACAGCTGTGTGTGATCTAGAACCGTGGTAGGGTTCCATCTCCACCCATGGCAGTTCTGGATGTTTTGTGTGTGTTCCAATGTCTGTGTATGGAGCAATGCATTATAGGCTACACACTCACAATACATTTCGAATGCCCTACTTTGGCAATCCTGCTGATGTCACTCATTGTGAAATACACCTTTGGGGAAGGATTTCTCTAGTAATCCCTGTGGTATGTCCTATAACAGCTCCATGCTGTAGTGCAATATAGACCTTGGTCAGGGGTTCCATGCCCACATGTCAGTTGTGGATGTTTTGTGTGTGTCTCACTGTCTGTGTAGGGAGCAATGCATTTTAGGCTAGTCACTCACAGTACAGTTGAAATGGCCTTCTTTGGTAATCCTGCTGATGTCATTCAATGTGAAATACACCTTTGGGGTAGAAGTACTTCAGTAATGTCTATGGCGTGTACTATAACTGCATAGTGGTGTAGTGTAATAAACTAGTCAGGTAGGGGTTCACCCCCCAGACATAACAGGTGTGTGTGTGTGTGTGTGTGTGTGTGTGTGTGTGTGTGTGTGTGTGTGTGTGTGTGTGTGTGTGTGTGTGTGTGGTAACTCATATCCTATGTAGAGGTGTGTGTGACACCTGTGGGCAATGTAGAGGGGGGGTTGTTAATTTCTGTTATGGTGGCCCTACTATATATCACAATGTCAACCATACAGGGATAACAGATGTAAATTAGCTGAGAGGCTGGGGTGCAAAGCTACACCCATACATGTGACATCAAGGTCAGCCACTTGTTTGGCTGTGGGGGGATGCCTATTCGTACAAGATGTATAGTGTGTGGGGCCTCTTAACCCCATTAATGGTGCATGTGAACATATGTGTATTTGTTAATCTGCCATTGCTATCTACAAATGTATGGCCATATAGCTTTATACATCTGCTAATATATATATATATATATATATATATATATATATATATATATATATATATATATATATATATATGTCCGTATACACCTACATAGATATATATCTGTGCACACATACGTATTCTGCTGTGTATATGTGGACATATAGGTGTAGAAACATATCTGTGTCGATTTAGGCATATGCTTGTATATATGTGCATATATATTAATATATATGTATATAGTTTTAGAAATGTATATATATATATATATATATATATATATATATATATATATATATATATATATATATATACATATATAGATATGTTGTATCTGATTAGATATTAATATAGGTACACACACATACATCTAGATATTGGTATACATTGTACTGTTGCATGACTGGAGTGGATGATATGTTTCTGCAAACATCAAATCTTTTTGTATCTGTCATGGCTTAGTGATAAATCACTTTGTCTATGGTGTGCAGGGTCCTTGGTTTGAGCCTTGCAAGAGCTGTTTATTTTGTTGCTGGGCAGAACACGGCCCATTGGATACACAGTGATTAAGGCACTTTAAAGCAGTTTTAAGAAGGCTTGCATGGGTTTGCACAGAACTAAGTAATGCCTACACAGGTTAAGCAATTCAGCAGCTAACTGAGTATAAGAAACTGTAACCAGACTTTAGCAGTGCTTGCCTCCATGCAAAGCCATGCAAACCTGTGTACAACTGCTTTAAAGTGCCTTAATCACTCTGTATCCATCAGCCCTTGTTCTGCCTAAAAACAAAATAAACAACCTCTGCTAGGCTCAAACCCAGGACCATGCACACCATAGCCCAAGTGATTTACCTCTATGCCATCTCAGATATACACAACCCTGCTGTATTTACAAACATATCATCCAGCCCAGTCATACAACAGTATAGAGAATGTATTCCAACATGTAGATGCATGTGTGCGTGAAAATATATTAATGTCTAAACAGATACAACATATTGATATATGTAAATATATATATATATATATATATATATATATATATATATATATATATATATATATACACACACACACATATATGTAAGCAGATATATATATATATATATATATATATATATATATATATATATATATATATATATATATAGGTATATACGGACATACATCTGTAGATAAAGTGGAAACATAGCAGAAACATATATATCCACATGCTCCATTAATGGGGTTGACAGGCACAAACAACATACGCCATGCATGAATAGGTATTCCCCCCACAGTCAAACACATCTGCCCTGCAGTACAAGTACACTACCAACTGTTGCAGATCCCATAACCAGGACCTTAAATGGCAAGGGCACAAGATGTTAACAATACTCCATCCTACCTGTATGATGTCAGGCTGATATCAGTAGCATTTCATGCAGTACAGTCAGGCTCATAATGACTCCCATTTTGCAGTCATCTGTTACCTTTGTTAGCCAAAGTCCAATACTGTTGGCCTGTACTTCAGAGATGTAGATGCCAAACAACAGTGGTCCCAGGACTGAACCCTGAGGTACTCCACTTGTCACTTGTCTGGGGATGGATTTGGAGTCAATTACACCTACAGTTTGGGTTCTGTCAGTAAGCCATGTGGCAAACCAGCGAGTGGCATAGGGATGTATGGCTGGATTAGTATGTTAATCTATGTTTCCAGACTGGGGGATGGTGTTGAAGGGCTTAGTGAGGTCCACATAGGCTTTGTGGACTGCCCTACCCTCTTCAACAGCTATGCAGACTGAGTCAAAGCAGTCAATCATTTCAGGAGACAAGACTGGCCCCCCATGAGCCCAATCTGTGTGGGGGTCCAGTGTTTGAGGGTTGCCAATGTCTGCATTCAAAACATCCCTGATAGTGCATTCCATGGCCATGCAGATCAGGCTCGTCAGACTGATTTGATGGTAGTTCCAGGGATCACGGGTGGATCCCCCTTGTGGAGTGGGATAACTGCAGCTGTGTGCCACTCAGTGGGCACCAGGCCTGATGCAATGCTATGATTACACATGACAGTTAGGTGAGTTGCCATTCCATTTTGTAGTTCATGTAGTACACAGCCCAGGATGTCATCTGGTCCCATGGATGCTGTATTTTTAGTTGTGGGTAGTGCATTTTATGCCTATGTGGCCATGATTACTGGGCAATGGAACCCTTTATGTATTGACATGGGCCCTTTTGGGGGTGTGAGGGGGTGAATGTGGCGCTAAATCAATCTGCCAGAATATTGGCACATTCCATGGGAGCAGTCTATGTAATGCCATTCTGTTGCAGCTCAGAGCACTTCTGAGCATTGCCAGTTAGAATTTGGACATAACTATAGAATGTTGTGTGGTTGTCTGTGGAATCTGTGGCAATTTTAGTTACATAATCAGCTTTGGAGGATTCCATGAGGGATCTCAACATCTTACTGGGGCTGGTAAGGGAGTTGTTTGCATCCTTGGATTATCCTTTTTTCTTCAACAGTGTCTACCGTCTGTTGTATATTCTGTTAATGGCAGGAGACCACCAGATTGGCTTGATTATTTGGGAGGTGAGCATTGTGGTTCTATGTGGGATGTCAGGAATCATGCACAAGTGGCTGTGCTCATACAGTGCTTTAGTGCAGGATTCATCAGTTGGACTGTCAGCTCCTGTCTCCATGGGTGTCACAAACATTATCACTTCTGCCTTGAGTAGCATGGAGTTGGACTTGGAGAGGTCTTTTCCTTTTTATGGACAACTGTATATACATTCCTTTCACATGTTCAGTTTGATTAGCCTATGGTGGGATTACTTTGATGGAACCGTAGTCCCATGTACTGTTGTGATGGCTGAGTGGTTAATTACTGTGACTATAGTGTACAGGGACCTGGGTTCATGACCTGCAAAGGCAGATTATTTTTGCTCTGGTCAGAACAGAGGTTAATACATACAGACTAATTAGGGCAACTTAAGTTAGTCACACTCAATACAATTCAAATGCCCTACTTTGCCAATCCTGCTGATGTGAATCACTGTGAAGTACATCTTTGGGGAAAGAGTACTCCAGCAATATCTGTGGTGCATGCTATAACAGTGTAATGCTATAGTATGATATGGAATTCTGGTAGGGGTTCTATTCTCACACATGGGAGTTGTGGATGCTTTTGTGTCTGTTCCTATGCAATACAATTCATTCACTCTACTTTGGCAATCCTGCTGGTGTCACTCACTGTGAAATAAACCTTTGGAGAAAGAGTACTCCAGTAATCTCTGTGGCACATTCTGTAATGGCCTAGTGCTGTAGTGTAATAACTAGTTAGGTAAAGGTTGTAATCACAGGTGTGTGCGTGTGTGTGTCTTAATGTGCTGATGTATGCCATTCATGTCCTGTGTGGAGGTGGTTGTGAGTGTGTAACAACTGGACCCAATGTTGAGTGTGTTTATAAAATTTCTTATATGGTGCCCCTAGCATAAATCACAATATCCACCATGCAGGGATAACAGATGTGATATCAGTACATAGTCAGTCATGGGTTTGAAACCTGGGACTGATAGGTGTGTGACACAAACATGCTCACCTTTTACTCTCCCAACCCACCCTGACTTATCTTTGCCTCTGTCTGCCTCTCTCATGTCCTCTCTGGTGGATGTGGAGACCTACACCTGCTTTGCTTAGGCAGCGGCATGTGTATTGTCAGTGATGCTCATGATCAGCTGATGGCCTCTGCACAGATTACAGCCCTCCGCTAGCTGATTGCATGTGGAACAGCTGTAGTAACATTCCCATAGCCAATTGCATGGAAACACACTCCAATATCTAGGAGCATCTTGTTGGTGTTGGGCCTTTTCATTCACTGTGAGCAGGAACTAGATCTGTTGTTTGGCAAACAGCATTGCAGATGGATGGGGGACTTACCTCTGACAACATACACTGTGGAAACAGGCCAACACAAAGGAGGAGGATGTGCCTGAACTGACTCAGACTGTAAGTGCTGCCATACTACAGTTGGGATACTATTGGTTTAACAGGATGTGTGTGGATATGGCTGTCCTACATGTTTTAATACTTGTCATGTCAGTGCTATGTTTATGAGGAATCCCCATCTGTAGGGTCATCTGCAGACTGGGCAGTGTGTGGTGCCTTGTGTTCCTTGTGTTACCCACAGAGAACATATCTCTCAACTGCAGAAAATAGTGTGAGGATTGCAATCAGTAGATGGCGACAGCCAGGAGAGTTACTGACGTCATATCCCACATAGGACATATGTTGCATCAAACCCTATTAAGACAGGAAATGTATGAGGTCATCACAGTAGCATGTCAATATTGGGCCTGTGTTTGTGCCTCGAGCCACAACCTTGTCAACCTTTGTACATATGTCATGCAGTAGGGGGTGCATATGTTCTGTACACCATATTCAGTGACAGCATATCTGATAAGCCAGTGAGATATCAGACTGCTACACTGTTATGTATAGTAGGGGTTATATTTGAGGATGTAGCCTGGGCATTCTGTGGTTGTGTGTACAGTACTGAGGTATGTGTAAGTCTGAGAATTGCCGACAGTGTGTGTGTATAGTGCATATGTACCTTGGCCTGTGTAGAGACTGTGGCAGATGTCATTGTTCTTGGTCCTGTTCTATCTGATGCTACATGCTGCTCCACTGTATGTCACCCTATCAGCTTACATGTTTGTAAGGGCGAACACACACATGTCCCAAACCACAGACAGACATCGAACCACACTGTGTAGCAGCCCAGTATATGTAGGATTGTTGTGTGAGTGGCTCATATGAGGATGGTGTACATCAGATAGTCCATATACTGTGATAGTATGCTAGCTTACCATATGTGGCTGTGGCTGTATTCACATCAGTTGTGGTTATGCACTTTCACACAGGTGTCTGTTACTCTGTGATGCAACATGCCTGTAGAGCCTACTATCTATGCAGGTACATGTGTATTCCCACATAGGAAATGTAGCCCAGTGTTGAGTCAGTCTGCCTGTAGCCTGCACTGTGCTTAGTTACATGCCCAGCAGCTTATGGTACTTATCCAGTGAGATGTCATGTCCAGATACTTGCCAGATGTACTGCTGCCTGGCCACCATGACAGTCATGTATGTCAGACAAAGCAGTGGGATGCTGTTCAGATGTATGTCAGTAACTAATGGATATTATGTGGCCATGGCACCTCTGTGCCAGTGGTTATTATGTGACAGGGGTGTATGAATGCATAACCTATGGGGGCAAATGTATACCAGTATCTACGTGTTATACTCATCTACATGGCTGGTAACATCCACATTGACAGGCCTGGTCCGCATGTCTTGCATGAAAGGGTTCTGTCTATACCCCTGCCATATCGCAGCTGTAGTTCACAGGGACATTACTGTGCTAGCAGTGGTACTGTACTATGATGACCATAGGATGTCTGTAAGTAGCCAATGGCACACATGTTAACAGCAGATGTGGCCTCCCATACACACCATTTCTGTGAATACAATCCCTATTACAGTAGCAATAGTCTACAGATATACTGAGAGGTTGGAACTATTGGGGCTGAGCTAGGCCTCTCAACCTCATTAACATTGCATGAGGACATATGTGTTTTGTTATTTCTCCATTATCTACAGATGTATGTCCATATATACCTATGTATAAATATATATATATATATATATATATATATATATATATATATATATATATATATCTGCTGAAATATTTATATAACCTGCCGTATATATTTAGACATGTAGATGTGGACATATATATCTATAGATGTAGGCATTTGCATGTTTATATGTTCATAAATATTTATATGTATCTATGTATCTATATATATATATATATATATATATATATATATATATATATATATATATATATGCACTACTTGGATCATAGAGCTTTGCAATATAATATTACCACCCTTGATTTACTAAGTCAATTCACATAACATTTTTACTCAGAATTTGGTCTGAGTCATGATGCATTAGTGGTTGTTTTCAGTGTTACATGTTCCCTGGGCCGTTTATTATTTTTATTGTACTACATTTAGGTTCCGGGATTTGGTTTCTAAGTCATATATACATGCACCTATATCCATTGTGCATCTATCTATTTTGTATGTAAAGAATAGACACATCATTAGCAGCTGTTCAATTTTGTCAAATCATCTAATGTTTTAAAGTAGGTTTATAATGTATTAATACGTATGAAGCTTAATACGTCCTTTTATTGATATTCCTATAAATTTCATGTGCATTATTTATTTTGTATGTAATGAATTGATGCATCATTAGTTGCTGTTCAATTTTTCCTAAATTATTTAATATTTAATGTTTTAAAGTAGGTTTATATTGTATTATACGTATGTAGCTTAACACACACCTTTTTTATTTTTATATTTACATTGACATCCCTATAAATTATATGCGCATTATTTCAGCTTTAATGTTATAGTGATGAATTGAAGTATATTGTAGTGGATTCATGAATTAATGTTTTGATGCGTTTCTTTTGTTTAAGCACCTATAGCTTTAATATCTCTGTAGCTTTGCGTTTTTATTTGCGCTATACATTGTCTAGGCTGAACAGGAAATACGTACTTGTTCAATCAAATTCTTTGTTTCTATTGGGTGACAACAGAATACTTAGTATTTAAATTGTTGTTTTTTAGTTAATTCCTGTTTGTCTGATGAAGCGGCGCATATTAGCCGTGAAAGCGCTCACAATAAAATTGGATTTTATGTTGGTACTGCATGGTTTATTTCAACGAGTGGATTTACAGCTTCTTCTTACTTTATGTTTGCTGAACCGAATGGTTTTTATTGTACACTAACGAGTGGATTTAACAGCGTCTTTATTGGTGGTTGTCGAGGCGTTCTGAAGCCTAGTAACAACGCGACTTTGTGAGATTTGGCTTTTTATCCCTGTGGGTTGACTTGGAAGAGCTTCCAGCCTAAGTGGTAATGTGAACCTCAGAAGGTTTTGGTATCTCAGCTTCGCTTTTTAGGGATTGTTGGTTTCTACCTATATAAATATATATATATATATATATATATATATATATATATATATATATATATATACCTGTATCTGCATATATGTGTCTGTGTATATGTATCCTAGGGATGGCCATGGCATGTCTGGTCCTTGTTATGGGATCTGCAACACTTGGTACTGTATTACAGGAGGTCATGCTTGGCTGGGGGGGTTATACCTATACGTACCAGACGTATATTGTGTGGGGCCTCTCAACCTCATTAACATTGCATGAGGACATATGTGTTTTGTTATTTCCCCATTATCTAAAGATGTATGTCCATATATACCTATGTATATATGTGTGTATGTGTGTGTATATGTATATATATATATATATATATATATATATATCTGCTGACATATTTATATAACCTGCCCTATATATTTAGACATGTACATGTGGACATATATATATCTATAGATGTAGGCATTTGCATGTTTATATGTTCATAAATATTTATATGTATCTATATATCTATATATATACATATATATGTATATATATATATACACACATATATACATATATCAATATGTTGTAACCGTTTAGACATTAATATATTTACTCACACACATACAGCTACATGTTGGAATACATTCTCTGTACTGTTGAATGACTGGGCTGGATGATAGATTTGTGAATACATCAAGGATATGTATATCTGAGATGGCTTAGTGGTAAATAACTTTGGCTATGGTGTGCAGGGTCCTGGGCTTGATCCTAGCAGGGACTGCTTATTTTGTTGCTAGGCAGAACAAGGGTCATTGGATACAGTGTGATAAGGCACGTTTGAGCAGTTGTAAGCAGGTTTGCGTGGATTTGCGCAATGGTAAGTACTGCCAACCTCCGCTTATGTTTTCTTACAGTCAGTTGGCTTCAGATTTCTCAACCTGTGTAGGCATAGCTTACCCTCATGCAAACCCGTGCAAACCCACTTACAGCTGCTTAATAGTGCTTACTGCCGCTTACCCCTGGACGAATTCCTTTAAAAGAAAAGAAAAAGGGGTTGATAGGAAAGTGGTGGAAAATGGGGCACAAAGAGGGAAAGACAGTAGGGAAAATAGCTAGGCATGTGCAGGAAGGGTATAAGAAAAGTCTATAGCTGCCCATTTCTACTACAGCAACAGCTGTGCATATACACTATATTTGCAGGTACTTTTTTGGACCCTCAAACCCCTGGGAGAGGGGAGAGGACAACATTTATCCATTGTGATGCCAATTAGACCAGATTACATGTGTCTAGTGGACATGCATGCAAAATGGACAGCTATGTATGGGGTGAGATTTTTTTGTGGGAACAGATTGCCTTTTTTTTTCAGGTGAGAGTGGGATGTTGAGGAGGGGTAATAGGTATATTTGGGGAGGGAGGTTGGGTAGGTTAACAGACAAGACACACAAGACGCATACAGGGCTGGTATATGACACATATGTGGGTAAACACCTTGGACAGGGAGGGGTGTTTGGAAGATGCAAGCCCATGAGCCCCCAACTGGAAACAGTGGGACTGAAGTCCCCACCCATTGGCATTCACCACTGCACCTTCACAGCCCTGAAGGTGGCTGTGCTGGGGGCTGTGTAGGAGGGGCAGGCTCACCCTCTAATAACGCCACTCAGCCCTCAAGCTGGTGTAGCCGGTCTCGATACTCCAGATTGAGCTCCCTATGCCCCATGGCCCGGACCTATTGACAAGTGACAGTTTGCCCTCTGTGCCCGCTCCAAGGGGGGGTGAGCCCCATCACCTGCAGTGGTTCCTCCTGAAGGTGGTGCAGAGCCCATAGAGGAGGAGGTCCCAGGCTGGGCCCCAGATGTGCTGGTGCCCAGTGCCATGGCCAGCTGAGGTGGAACAGGTGGGTCTGCTGGGACTGGCCTTCCCATACGAGCTGTGTTGTCGAAGGTTTATGGCAGATATGGGTTAGTAACAGTCAACAGCATTCAGGATTAGTTATAACAGCATGCATAGGTATTCCCATTAACCCGATACACCAGATTTAACACAGTTGCAGAGCAAGCAGAACACATGCATATATGGAACAACAGTGGCCATTACAGGAGCATGCGGGTTTCATTGATGGCAACAGGCCAACAATATGGGTGTATTTTAACATGGCACATGCATAGAAACAAATGTGAATATTTATTAAACATTAGGACATATGTCCCAAAAATGTTTGGAGTGTACACATACCAGTTAAGGAGTGTCATTGGGTTATTATGCACATATGGTAGGGGTGAGAGAGAGGATGCAATTAATAACTAATATATCCTTGCAGTTTTCACAACATTCTTAGTCAATGCAGTGATCTTTCCCTTACATGTATTATTACACTACACAATGGCCTTATATTGTTCACTGGTATGTTTATAGCTTATTATATATATGACCTGTGTCTTATATACAGGTGTGACAGGCTGCAGGTGTTAATGCAACATATGTTTAGAATTGCTGTCATACACTTTGGGTGAGGTGCTAGAATGACAGGTTTGTTTTCATATACATTCTCTGACTATGTACACGTTTGACTATCAGTTATATGTCATTGACAGCTGCCTACATTTCTTGGATCATCACACTGAATTTTCAGGGGAACAGGGTACCAAGCTGGTGATATGGGCCATTTACCTGGACATGCTGGACAGATTGGAACAGTTGTGGGGTATAAATATGCATACAACTTACAATTTGAACATTCAAGCAAATTCTGTACAATTGTTGGGTGTAAATTATGCATACAGCTTTCTATCTGAACATTGTATCACAGTCTGTACGGTTGTGGGGTATGATTATGCATACAACTTAGTAGCACTCCCAGGAGTCAAACCCCTGCTGTGTGTGACAAAAGATTATTGCTAACATCACAGTACACTGTGCTATCAGGGAACTGATGTACAGCTTTCGACTGTTTTCTACCTAAGTCTCCCTAACTTGTACGATATGACTGACCTCTTGGCACTTCCAACATTGTTATGCAGAACTTCATACCCATTTTATCTGCATACCACAGTGTGGGTGACACTGCTTAAGATACAACAGTACTATTTATAGTATGGAACAGATCACAAACATATGAGAGAAGAGTAAACAGAAGCAATCCAGGGGTTGTACCTTTATTCACTGACTATTAACACATTTATTTCTACTGGTGCAACACTTTCTAAGGCTCTTTTATTCTTTGTTATGACAGTATATGCAGACTGATTACTAACCTGCCTCGTGATGCAGCCTTTGCAGCCTAGCATCATGGGCTTGCTGGTTTGCAGCCTGCTCATCTGCAGCTGTCAGGGAAATGCATTGATATTTAGCCATACCTATCCATAGTATACACAAGCTAGGCAATTATTTACTACTTAGTAGAATGTGTACTTAGTACTGGGGCATTGGCCATCTGCTGACACTCCTGGATCCAAAGTTCCAGGACATCCACCCTCTACTGCTTCAGGTCAGCATGGTGGTGCCTGACCTGCTCACCAGACCGGGGGATACCTGTGGTACTGATGAGGTCATGGGCGAGACTGTTCCAGGCCTCCATTTTGTACTGCTAGCCATGGTACTGGCCCTGCAATAGTCTCTGATCATGGTGTTTTACCAGGAGCGATACCATGTAATTTGACTCCTGGATGCCCCAGCGCTGCACTCTGATTTGAGTGCCTTCAACCACACCAGCCATTCTGCCTGCAGTAGGAAGCTACAACTAGTTATGAGACGTATTCCTGCCTTTGGGGTTTAAATACAGCCATTTTCCCGCACTTTGCCATGATTGGCCAGTTTGGAAAAGGCTAAGCTATGGGAACACCTGCTTTCATAAAGTTGGCACTGTTTAAAGAGGTATACCACCAGGCAGATTGAATTGGCTCCCCTACACATTGCTTACACTTACTAACATGAGCTGTGCTGCGGTTAGCATTGCTTCATAGTTGATTATCACTATATTTGCTATTTGGCAATGATTCATTCTTCATTGCAGGTTATATATGTGTCTGGTATCTGTGATTCATGTATACATAACACTGTATGGGGTCCTGGGAACTTCAATACTTTATTACAATAACACCTCAAATCTATGCTTGCTGCAGTACTCCAGTTCACATATTTATGTTCTGTGGCAGGTTATCCAACATCACACTGTACATAGATTGAGTTCACATGTTTGGTTTGATTTTCCTTTGGTGAGGATTAGTTTGCTGATACCTCATGCATATCTATTGCTACGATAGCTTAGTGGTTAACTACTGTGACTATAGTGTACAGGGTCCTGAGTTTGAGCCTTGCAGAGGCAGTTTATTTTGTTGCTGGGCAGAATATGATTAAGGCACTTTAAAGCAGTTGTAAGTGGGTTTGCGTGGGTTTGCGAGACAGTCAGCACTGCTAACCTTCGGTTACAGTTTCTTACATTCATTTAGCTCCTACCTTGCTTAATCTGTGTAGGCAATGCTTACCCCCACACAAACGCACTTAAATACGCTTACTAGTGCTTATATATGCTTATTACTGTTCATTTCTGCTTAAACCTGCTTACCAGTGCCTTATTCATTATGACACTGACACTTCACATGTGCATTCCATGCAGTACTCCAGTTCACATTTAAATGTTATTATTTAGGTTATACGGCAAAAAGATGTAAAATTATGTTCATATAGGTTCATAGGTAGGTAGGTATTAGGCTATCTGCCCTAGGGCATTTATAAGCCTAGCCAGAATTTGTTGGCTTGCGCCTCCCATTTAGACTAGATTCCTGAGCCTCTGTCCAGCAGGGCCACATAAGTGATCCCAGGAGCAAATTTATGATTACCCATCCACTCGTCAAGATTTCTCTTGAAGAGGGTCAGTGAGGGGCTCTGCCTAACATGGACTGGGATTCTATTCCAGAGTGCGGGAAGCCTTTGGGATATGAATCTATCCCTCCGGCATTTCCTATTTATTGTTGTGTTAAGGTTTAAATCCCTGGAGCATGTAGCTCTAGTGGATTTGGTTTTCTTGAGGTGGAGCATGTCGAACAATTCCAGGTTGGACATGGCCTTGTATGTTAGGCAGAGATCACCTCTGAGTAGGCGGTAAGCAACTGGGTAGAGCTGGAGTTTCTTTAGTCGAGCTGCATAGGGCAACTGTTTGAGGCCCACGATCCTCTTGGTGAGGTATATTTGAGGTCTCTCCAGCTGTTGCAGGTGTCTGGTAAGGTACATCCCAAATGGGGCATTGTACTCAATTATGGGCCAGATAAGTGATGAGTAGAGGGGCACAATGACCTCTCGATCTAGATGTGAACCCTTTTGTGATTAGGTGGGTTATATAGAAGGTCTTTCTAACCACTTTGGCAATGTGATTGTCAAAGGAGAGGTTACTATCTACTTGGGTCCCCAGATCCCTGATTACTTCTTCTGTAATTAGTGGATTTCCTCCTATATGGTAGTTTGTGGGCTCTTTGTTTTTCCCATTTTTTTTGCATTTAGCTTGAGGCCATGGTTCTGACACCAGGTATCAGTCTCTGTAAGGCCTTTCTGGAGGATGCTTGTGTCAGCCGGAGAGTCGATTATGGTTCCCAGTTTGCAGTCATCTGCGAACTCGGTCAGCCACAGTCCTCCCGTGTTTGCCTGTACCTCAGAGAAGTATATACCGAACAAGAGTGGTCCCAGGACTGATCCCTGTGGGATACCACTTGTGACTGGTTTAGAGTCGGACATGGCACCCGCCACTCTGACCATGTGAGTTCTATTCCTGAGCCAGTGTGCAACCCATCTTGTGACGTATGGGTTGATTTTTAAGCTGGTAAGCTTATTTATGATACCTGAGTGGGGTATTGTGTCGAAGGCCTTAGCGAGGTCTAGGTAGGCTGTGTGGACTACCTTTCCCTTATCTAAGGCTTTGGTAACTGTTTCGAAGAAATCAACTAGGTTTAAGAGGCAAGATCTGCCCTTAACAAAGCCGAATTGGGTGGGGTCCAATGTTTGGAGTTTCCCAATGTCTTTGTTAACGAGATCCATGATGATGCACTCCATAGCCTTGCAGACCAGGCTAGTCAGGCTTATAGGGCAATAGTTCCTGGGATCTATTGTGGTGCCACTTTTGTGGAGCGGGATCACTGTTGCTGTACGCCATTCTTTGGGTACATAAACTGTGGTAAGGCTGAGTTGGAACAGTGAATTCATGTGAGGGTTTAGTTTGTTTTGGAGCTCATGTAAGACGCAGCCCGGGATACCATCTGGTCCCATTGATGCTGTGTTTTTTACTTTGGAGAGGGCTGCTTTCACCTGTGTGTCTGTGATGTCTGGGGGACTGCATTCTTCTGGGATAGACACAGGCCCTTTTGGGGGGGAAGGGGGGGTTTGCACTGAACCTGTCTGTCAGGATGTTGGCAATGTCTGTGGATTCAGTGTATTTTGTGCATTATGCACCAGCTCGGAGCAGATCTAAGAGCTGCCACCCAGATTTGTGACATAGCTAAAGAACGCCTTGTGATTATCTTTAGAGTCTTTGGTGATTTTTCTTTCAAAGCTGGCCTTTGATGATTTTATGAGGGATCGAAGTTTCTTACTGGTACTGATCAAGGATGCCTTCCCTTTATGGGATTTTCCCTTGTCATGTAATAGCTTCCTCCTTCTGTTGTATAGCTTGTTTATGGCCAGGGTCCACCAGATTGGCCTCCTGTTCTTGGAGGAGTGAGTCTTTATTTTACTTGGGATGGCACGATCCATGCATTCCTGTAGGTGCTCATAGAGTGCCTTTGTAAAGGATTCTGCAGTTTGGGTACCATTTTCCATTAGCCTGGGGGCTTTAAAACTTTCCAACTCAGTCTTGAGAAGTGTGAAGTTTGCTTTTGAGAAATTTTTCACAGTGGTTTCCTTTGCTGGGGGTGGGGTCGGGATGTGGATGTCCATTGTGATAAGTTTATGGTCTGATCTTACCAGTGAGGGATTTACCTCTGGTGTGGAACATTGAGCCCCCATGTTGGTGATGACCAAGTCCAATATGTTGTCCCCTCTTGTGGAAGTGGTGACCAGTTGTTCCATGGCATTTGAGTTTATAAACGCCAGGAACCGCTGGGAAAGAGAGTTGGGACTTGAGTAGTTTTCCCAGTCAATGTTTGGGTAGCTGAAATCCCCCAATATCATTGTGTTTGGTGAGACCTTCATATTCTCCATTGTTCTTAGGAATGCCAAGTGTGGTTCCTGAGACAAGGTGGATGATCTGTAGCAGGCTATGAACTGAAAAGCAGTTTTGCCTACTGTTAGTTGCACGTGAATGGTTTCTGCTGCCTTGTGCAATGCCACTAACCTGGCTGGAGGTGTGGGTATCTTTGATGAAAATGGATACTCCCCTGCCTTTAGTAGTCCAGTCCGAGTTCTAGGGCCAAAAAGAATGATATCAGTTGAATCCTGGTAGTGCTGGGGTGCTCTCTGGAGCCTTGAACCAGGTTTCTGTTACTGCACAGATATCGATTTTCTCCATACTGAGGAGTGCCTCAAGTGCATGCATCTTGAGGTTTAGACTTCTGGCATTGAGTAGCATTACCCTTAGTTTTTTGTTTCTGGTATTGTCTATGGAGGTGGGTTTGTCTTTTGGGCTTTGCCTAAAAAAGGCACTATGGGAGTGGCAAGAGCCTTAGCCAGTATTCGAAAGCCCAAAAGTGACAGGTGCAAGCCATCCCTGGCAAAGCAACGTGGCTTGTCTAGCATGTCATCCCAGGCTGACAGACACTGGAACCCCTTTGAATGGCACCAATAGCTTAGCCAATTGTTAAAATTGATCATTTTGTCTTTATACTGCAGCATCATTCTTGGTGAGGGCAATATGCTACTCAGGGTCAGGGTCATACTGGCCTGGGCTACATGATCAGAGAGCTCCTCTATGTCTCTTTTCATGTAGTCCAGGGAGGTATGTCTCAGGTCATTCACACCAACATGGACAATGACAGAGTCATATTTGTACCTGCTGTGGAGTGACCTGAGTGCTTGTGTTATGTGGCGGATCCTGGCTCCCGACACACAGCTTACAGTGACCTTCTCCTTGTTCAGTCTGGTGAGTGGGACGTCAGTGTGCCTGACTATAGAGTCTCCAATTACTAGTGTATTAGGTGTGTTATTTAGCCTTAGGGGCTGCGACTGTGTGGCACACTGACTTCTTGAAGTATGTGATACGTGTAAGTTATTGTGGGGTGGCGGTTGCTTGGGTGTCTGCTTTGGAGGTCTCTACTGCTTTGGCAGATTTTTATTTAGAGCCTCCGAGTATGTTTTAGTGAGTTTATGTGTCTTGTTTGCTGGTGCGTTTGGTCTATGTGAGACTGGTTTTGTGGTGCGAGTGGTTTCCTTCTCCTCCTGACTGAGTTTGCCAGTCTTGGATTGAGAGAGCTAAGCCTCCAGTTTGGCTGCATAGTTGCATCTCTCACAAATATTTGAGTTTGTTGGAAGAAGGAGAGGGTTGTCTGTGTACATAAGACAATTGTAACATTGCCTCAAGATTCCCAGATTCACCAGCTGGACTGGAGAGTATACCTGAAACTGCGCTTTGGACATGCCTGGATAGTTTAAGGAACTGGTTTATTGACTGACTGGAATAGACAAATAGGGAACCTTGCACTTCTGGATAGTATCAGGGGGTGTAGTGCTAAAATTTGTTAGTGCTTACTGAGAAATTTGAGCAAGTGCTGGGCTGTAGAATGATGGTTGAGTCCTTACTTTGAGAGTTTGACTAGTTCTAAGGGAAAAATTGAAGAGCAGATTTTGTGGAGTCGGGAATTGTTTAAAACTGCTTAAACGGCACTGCGTGACATGGAGCGAAGTGCAAAATCATGCAAAACCACGCTAAAGTGGGTTTTAAAGCAGGGGACTTGAAAGAGCTAGGAATTAGCCCAAAACAGCTAATAAACAACTAGTTTCTGGGCTGAGACCACTCCAGGGACAGATAGGCTGCTCAAAGCTCCCCACTCTCACTGGTGAACAGAGAAGCTTCCACCTATCCAAGTAAGGGTATGGGCAACACAGGAACTTGTACCAAAGCCCAGAATTCAGCAAAACCTGAACTCAGGACTATTCTAGCTAAGAAAAGGTGGGAAACAAGGATTTTTTTTTTTTTTTTTTTTGAGACAGTAACAGATATCAACAGGAAAACACAGTAAATGCTTTGCGCAGGATAGCGCACTTGAGTGGGCAGCCTAAAACAATTAAATTAAACAACAAAAACAACTTTTAAAGTGCAGGTAAAAAAATGCAATAACAAGCTTTTTAAGTAGTAGAGCAGTTACAAACTCACTTTTCGTCAAAAATAAGCAGTCGCTAATTTAAAGGCAGTAAAAGAATACTTTATCTGCTAACAGTCACTCTTTTTCGTCACTCTGCTGCTATCACCACGAGGAGCTTTGCTGAGTCGGAAACAAGCAAAAAACCACACTAAAGCAGGTTTTAAAGCAGGGGACTTTTAAGAGCTAGGAATTAGTGCTGCAGTGGGACTTGAACTGGGAATGCCTGTTCATTAGGCGGATGCTCTAACCACTACACCATTGCTGTGCTGTTTCATTTGCATATATATTCCTTATTATCGTCTTCAGCCTTTTCAGCTGCTTTAACCATAGCTAAGCGATGGGCACACTCGCGCACCTGTGGTTAGCTGTACTCTGGGTTTTAAAACAAATAAATAAAAGGATCTCTTCATTTTATTTAAATGTACTGTTGCTGTTGAACACATGGGGACTGTTGGTGGGGATACGCGGAGACCTATGAGCGGTCTTGCTCATTTATTTACACTTTCTTCTATTCTACTTTGCAGGGGCATGTTTATTCTGACAGCTCTGCTCTCAGACACGCCCCCTGCACTCATCCATGCTCCATGTAGCATTAGGAGTTTAGGTAGTGCGCCTTCATTAATATGCATGGCACGCTGCCATCCTCCTCTTAAACTGCCGATTAGTAAATCCGGGGTATGTGTTGTTAAGTCATACCACAGAAGTTAGAATTAAATGGACTTTTAATTGCATTCTGTGGTTGCAGATTATACGTATTATTCATTTTAATATAAAGTTATTGAATATTGTAGGAAGTATACACATTGAATTAATGATTTGTATCTTTCCCACAGAATTCCAAAAAAGCTGATTCTGCTTAATTGAGCTAAGCTGATTAATAAAATAAAAATATATAAGTTCATAGCTATAACTTATGTTGTTTAAGAAACAGTACTAATACCAGTTTAATAATGCAAATATTACATGGATTAGTCATAATGTAACACACAGTACACAATCACAGTGCAATTGTCATACAGTTTCATTAACACTGTGATGGATTTTACACTGAAATACTGAATATGTATATTAAATTAAGCCAGATGTTTAGTTAAAAGATAACCATATCCACATCCAAAACTAAACAAGTTTTATATCATATCTTGATGTTTTCTGCAGTATGAATGCCCCTGCATCAGTGTATGGAGTATTGCTTTCTAATTTGTTATTCCTCAGAATGGTCGGAGGGGATGCCATGACACCTGATTTCATTTTACAGTTAAGTATTCCTCAGAATGGCCAGAGGGGATGCCATGATACCTGATTTCATTTTACAGTTAAGGTTTTCACCTCAATGATACAATTCTATGGTGATACATAATACAGAGTGCTTAGAAGAACATCAGATGTGGTAATATTTCCAACAATTTTCAGAGAGAGTACTGTTTGACTACTCCGGCAAGAGCATTTTTATGTCCTTTCAATGCTATCCTTTAATTTTGCTGTTGTGTATCATCTCTTATACAGTATTTTGTATTACATTTGAATGAAAGTCTTGAAAGAGTCACTTATTTGTGGTTATTCTAGATTTGGATGTGTAATTCCAAGTCACCAAGTCATATTTCCTGCCTGATGTGTGAAGACAGTCTTGTGTAACTGACACAGTGAAAAACGACTTATATTTAAAACTTAGGTTTAAAACTTTGTATTAATCTCATAGTGAGAATTAGAGGCTTGCCTAATTATTTTCTTACGACCATCTGTGTCTCAGATGCAGCTGCCCCTCCTAGTCTATATGATGTTGCAGTGTATATGGCAACCAGAACAAGGAATTAACACAGCACGCTATGTTAATACTAACATTTGGAAAAACAAATACTACATACATTACATTGTCTTTATATGTGGCACTCCTGCATTTGAAGTCATGGGAAGAAACACTTTGTTACACATTTGGATGAATCCATCCTTTAATTTAACAGAATAACCATTAACAATGAAATATCTTTATTTTGTACCCTTTAGACTGATATGGAGTGAAACAGAAGGAGGTACAGAATTACTTGGGTTCCTAATAATAAATCTGCACTTGCCTTCATCATGTTCCTATATTCATTTTTTTCACAATCAGTTTTAAATGTACTTAACTGTATATAGCCTAAGCACTGGTACAATAATAAAGAATAAAGATACAAATAGATAGAATAATAAATAGCAAAGCATAAAAGTGTAAAATGCAATACTGCATTACATTTGGACAAGCACCCCTAACAATTATAGAACTATCAGGAATGGTAGATGCTTCCACTGCTCTGTCGTTAGTTTCGTTTTTCATGAATGATAGAAGCATATCACTGTTCTCCACTGTGATATCATCTTCTGAGTTCCTTTTTCTTGGTTTATCATCGTCTGTTACTGCTTGGCACTCTTCCATCAAAAGTAAATGACATGAGTTTCCACCATACTCATTTTCGTTCTCAGGTATCTCTGAGACAGAACCATATTTTTTAAAGTAAGCGCACAGTACTCTTCTGTCAGAAGAATCTAAGACATCAATGTCTAATGCCAGGAGCTGCCTTCTGGTCCCATATCCACAGTAACAGGTTTCAGTTTTGGTTGATGTTTGCTGGTCTTCCATAGCTTGTTTTCTAACATGGCATCCTTTCCATGCCACTTCCATTCGTGCAGCAGCAATTTCTTCTTTTTTCTGATATTGCTTTCTAGTCCACCAGGTTATCTGATAAGCCAGGTTGTCTGTAGGATAAGAAAGATATGCAAATTCTGCTTTTCTACAAAAATCTGTGTCTGAGAACATCAGATCACTCAAGTTCAGTTTGATCTGCTTTGCATATATAAGACGGATGGTGGAGAAATTGGTTTGAAAACATGGCAATGGTTGATATAAATTAGCTCTGAACTCACACTGTGGATTTTCAAAGTTACCAGAATAACTTCTGCTACTGCTGGCTTTATTTTCTGATATTTCAGTCATCCTGGTTGTGTGTTGGTTTTTGTTAACTTGTGTTTGTATTTGTGTGGTGGCAGTTTCTTTCTCCTGATGTTGCTCAACAGTCCAGATGGTTGCCTGGTAAGGCAGTTTGACCCTACGAGAAGAAGGATATAAAAGTTGTGCTTCTTTTGGGTAAAACTCTCTCTCTGGGAATGTCATATCACTTAAGCTCAGTTTGATCTGCTTTGCATATAGCCAGCGGATGGCTGAGAAATTGGTTTGAGAAAATTGCTGATACAGATCAGTTCTGATATCATGCTGTGGATTTGCAATGGGATTAGTATAATTTCTAATACTTTTGGCTTTATTTTCTGACATTTCAGCGACCCTGGATGTATGCTGGTTTTTGTCAACATTATTTAAGGAATCAGTTCTAAAGGGAATACAGTTTTTCACATTGTTTATGAATGGTTTCATCTTGCCATCACTATAATGAGGACGGATAGCTAGTATTGCATGATTTTCTGTTGTATCTTGGCGTGTTTGGTGCCTTTCTTTATTATCTAGAATTGTACTTACTGCAAAATTCACTTGATCAACTGAATCACTAGATCTGTGCTTTAAAATAAATCTGTCAAGCCTGGATACTGTTGACCTGTTACACTATCTGATGATCTTATGTACTTTCACCATCTCTCGGTCGGGGCTTGAATATTTTGCAAATAAAGCTGTTAGGCTGTTGTTCCTTCCACAGCAAGTGAAGCACAGTAAAATGCTTTCTAAGTCAATAGCACATATTTAACAGGGTTTGGGTGTTCTGTCAATTTATTTGAAAGCTCTATGAAGACTTTGTGTATGATCGCGCTGCCTGAAAAAGAAAAAAAATAATTATAATCTTCAAAAAATGATTTATGAGTTAGCTTGATATTTTACTGCTGTACTGTAGTATTTCAGTTCATACATAACAAACAACATGCAAAGGACTGAAGAAACTGGCAAACAAAGCAGCAGTTTTAATTTAGATGCTCTGGCTTTGATTTGACTTTATCACTTAAGTGTAAGAAAATGTTGTCAAAGGACTTAAGGGTTTCATAGGTTATAAATATCAGTTTCCATCATTTCTTGCTAGTAGCAGTCAGTCTTTATCTAGTACTCCTTCATGTCCTTGAGATTTCAGTCAAAATATGAGAAAAAAATGGTTATCACTTAATATAAAGTTCGATGGTTTCACCATAAAAAAAAACAAAACTGTAGCTGGAAAAGCGCAAATGTCTCAGGTTTAGGAAAGAGAACCATAGCACTAGATGTTCATCCTAAAGTCCTAAAGATTATTGCTGCTGTATGTTCATAGGCAAATAGGATTATGCCACGAGGAGACATCAAGTCTTCTGGTTAGAAATGTGCTAGGCCAGATGCAAGATTATGTCTCCCATCATGGATACAGACTAGAAACACAGCTGTAGGAAAATACAACCTGCACCATCTTCAGTTCTTTCTTTGCTGCTGGGATGAATAGTTGCCCATCTCATCCAAGTTCACCTGTCACTTCTTGGCAAAGATTGTTAAGAGTGTAAGCACCCATTTGCCCAAATGCATTTTGCTTCGTTTTTTACTATCTCTGCTGTTACCTAGTATTTAAATAGAAGTAAGTGTGTGTGTGTGTGTGTGTGTGTGTGTGTGTGTGTGTGTGTGTGTGTGTGTGTGTGTGTGTGTGTGTGTGTGTGTGTGTGTGTATGTCCAGAGAAAGTCACCATCAAGTGTAAATGCAAGTGTGTGCAAGAGATACACACCTTCTTTGGACTACCGTTTGCTCTGCCTATTTAGCCTCAGTGAAGGCCTAGAAACATAAGAGCTTTACATAAGCATTGAAAGTTGGTGGCATTTGGAACAAGGTGGTATCAGTCCCTTCCCCAAACAGATGAACCTTTAACCAGGTCATAGCTTAGAAAAAAATTTAAGAAAGCTACACAAAATCATCATAAGTACCGTGAAGTGGTCAGGCTGAAGTTTTAAATCAAAAAAATGTGTTAGTAGACAGCATAAGACCTTAGAAACCCAGCAGTCCATTCACACCATTAGTCTTGAAATTCTCAGTGTAACTGAGGCCCCAGTCTATTCACCTTTGGCCCATGTTACCGTTCCAGCAGTAGCTCCCCTTTCAGTAGCCCCTTTGGAGTCAAACAATGAAATGGTAGTAGACATTTTAGCTGCTGTGCAGAAACAGACTCTAGTCAACAGGCATTAGTGGAGACAGTTGTTCTTCCTCAGTAGAGCCATTAAGAGTCACTTCCTTCAAGTGACAGTAGAAAATAGAAATACTAGAGTACTCATGGATTTTCTTCTAAATGGGGTGTCTAACCCCAGAATGCAGTCATTACCTCCCATGGGGAGGTCTCCAGCCTTGCCACCATCCAAGATGCTAGCATTACATTTACAGGCTCTTGTGGCTCAGATGTCCACTACAGTCATTCTCTATATATAGATCTGCAGAAGAACACACTGTGCTCTGCAAAGAGCATCACCATCTCTCCCTCAAACCACAACCTACTCCTATTTGGGGATAGTCATTCAAAAGAAAAGGTTTAAGGATGTCTCCCTGAAGGTTCCTCAGACTATGAACTGGGAGAAGGTGGTCTGGGATGTTCAGACCAGCTCTACTTTTACATAGGTTATGATATATACAACACCACCATCTCATTAGGTTATCCTCCAAATAATGTCTTGGTTAGAGATTCAACAAATGTATTGAAGGAGTAATTTAAGTTGGGGTGAGTGATGTCTCATAGCCTGGGAGGACTGTTTTTAGTTACTAAGGTTAGAAGAACCAAAACTATCCAACCTGTGGCACAGACCTTTGAGGAGACAGACCCTGATTCTCAACTACCTGCACCTATAAAGCCAAATAGGTTTCATAGGCTGCAAGAACATCAAACCACCTATATAAACCCCCCATACCATATCAAGCACTTATTTTATTGGATGCAACTAAGGGAGCTACACTGGAGCAAGATCTGAGAAGAGATGAGTAGACTCAGAAATAGGGTTGGTAAATTGGTCTGCACCTCTGTGAGTATGGGCACCAGAGCTATACATTATCAAATACATGTACACCAGTATCTGAGGAGTATCCAGCAGCTAACTGAAGGCATAGCGAAGAAAGGAAATCAAGGATGACTTTTTCAGGAAGAAGGAGGTAAGACTTTTCCAAACAGCAGGCAGGGTGGAGAAACACTCTATTAACATACTGTAGCTATTATGGTCTAGATCCTTTTCCAGGGCAACTGCAGATGGAACAGTGATTAAAAGACATGCATCTATGGCTACAACTCCTGTCAGCAGATGTCAAGGAGCACATGCTGAATGCACCATTAGAAAAGGATAATATTTTTCTTCCAGTTTCTTGGGAGATATTCAAGAAATGTTGAGAAAGAGAGTATCTAGATAACACAGAAACTACTTTCACTAAACAGTGACTCTTTTATAGAAAATAAAGTTGATTCAGTATATACAATCAAACAAAAGAAAATCTGACAGGATCCTGCATACCATCAACGTCATCAGACAACTCGTATGCTATTGTAGAGCCAAAGAATATAAATAATGTGATACATGTTTAATCTCCTGCATGGCAAGCTAATTGCATCTCCTTCTGTGATGACCACCATGGGAAGACTCTTGCTAGACAGGCCAAGATACATTTCACAAGTACAGATGCCAGCACCTACCTATGTGAAACTGGGGTGGTGGTGGGGGGGGGGGTCATAAGGTGGTTCACTTGGATCGTTGTCACCTCAGGTTGTTCCACTTATAGATAACAAAAGTAATTGTTTTGTTAAACTAAGTTATCTGAAGTGAGTCTGATAAAAGTATATCAGTGCTGTGGGTCAAATGATTGTGGAAGAAACAGATAAGTGTAATGGGAGTGTCACATATCAAATGATTATGAATGAAATTGGGAAATGTTGCAGAAAACATTAGTAACAGCTTAGTAAAGCAACAGATATTGAGTCAGCCGATGGTTTGCAACAATGATATCAAGTTGAGTTGGCTGAGCATCAAAGAAATGGGAAGTGTGTAACAGGCATATAAACAATGCTCAAGTTGGGGATTTTGAGCTTTTCTGTGAATAACAGAGCAGAAAGACAATGAGGTTTGTGAACAGGCATTGGAATCCTCTAGGCATATGGAGTATCTGGAGCACCAGCTAGTTCTGATAAAGAATAAGAGTTTTAGAACAAATCTGAAATGGGTTGGTTTGTTGGAATGAGAAAGAGTGTGGATTTCATGGACTATGTTTAAACCAAGATGGCACTTTAGATGGGTTTCACAAAGAGTTCTTTAGATGTTGAGAAAACTCAACAAGTGCCACTGACTTTGTCTGAAAGAAAGGGTGGGAAGCTGAGAATAAGTCTAATCCAGTTTACATCATAGTATGAAACAGAACACATATTATGGCAGATTTAGTGACCAGGAAAGTGATTTTATTTAAATGGATGACTCATGTATAAAGAACATGATTACTCGGAGGTTACAAAGCAGCAACAAAGTAGAGTTACGTAAGTCCTATTTATCTGTAACATTAGATGGTCTAAATACACTGTACTCAGTGGCATTGTAAGTTATTTGCCAAGGTAACCCAGTGCTGGCCTGTTTCAAAAGCTCTGACTTCCCCTCTTCCTGTGACAGATGATTGGTTGAGCATATCACAAGAGGGAAGCCTTCAGCTGTCACAGTAAGTGAGTGTTCAGGCTTTTTCGCTTCCACAAAGAAGGAGGGGAAAGTAAATGAAGCCAGAATCATCTAGCAAGAGTAAATTCACAGTCAATAACAATGCCATATAATAAAACAAATCCAACAATAACCAAATCAAACAGGTTGAAACTCACCTTAGCTTTGTCAGCCTTAATCTTGCCTCAAAGAGATTTATCATGGTGGAAGTAATAGAAAAACAATAGCAGATCACAACAATCATTCAATAGTTTGCTTAGACACAGGGTGAGCTTTCTTATCCCCTGTATAGGAGACAGACAGTTGCTTAGCATTCCCAAAGGGCTTTGTTCTGTCAGGGTAGGACCTGAGCTGTCTGTGTACATCCATGGTATGTGGAATTTTTCTCACTTGTTTTTCAGATCAGGATAAACACATGGAGAGTGATGGCTTGATTCAAGGTAAATTCAGAAACATCTTTAGGCATGAATGATGGATTAGTGCATGACACAACACCATCCTTATGAAACATCAGATAAAGTTGGCCCACTATGAGAGTTTGCAGCTCAGAGACTTGCTTTGCAGATGTCAGAGCAATGACTAAAACAGTCTTCCAAGAAATGGGGTAATGGACAATAAGTCAGCCTGAGAGGCAGGTTCAAAAAGAGTAAAGGTTCATTTTTCAAGAACAAAGTTGAGATCCCAAGAAGAAAAAAATTGCTTTCTAGGCAGTCTCATGTGCAACACTCCTTTCATAAACTGCTTGACCAGAGAAAGAGATGACAGAGGGGGATTCATGAGCAGACAAGCTGAGACAGCCACAGGATGCGCTTTGATAGAAGCATATGACAAACCATCTGTAAGAAGCTGCACAAATATTTCACAGCAGAGGGGTCAAAACTCTATTGGGACCTCTGTTTTGGCTAGACACCACCCAAAAAACCTCTTTTACAAGAAAATGTAAGATTTTCTAGTTGCAGTTTTTCTTGTCTCCTTAAATACATACTGCACTTCCTCAGGAAACAAGTTCCTAAAAGGCATCAAAACATAATCATTCAGGCTGTCAGTTGCAATTGCTCTTAAATGGAGTGTACCATTTGCCTCTGATGCTGTGTGAGGAGATCTACTCTGTGGTGAAGCTTGTGGGAATTGCCTTTGACCAATTCCATTAAAAGGGATTACCAATTTTACCTGGACTAAAAGGGGGTTACTAGAATGATCTTTGGTAATTATTTCTGAATCTTTAGAAGTACCATGGGAATCATTGGAAAGAGTAAAAATGCATACAACAACATCCCTGACCATGGGAATGATATAGCGTCTGTCTTCCAAGTGTGGCTGCAAGGATGTCTTGAACAGAATTTTTTTCTTGTCTATTTTCAAAGGAGGTGAACAGATCAATTTGAGGTGTTCCCCACATCTGGACTAAGTCTTGGAAGACCTCTACATGGAGCTTCCTCTCGTGAGGGTCTGTCCAGGATCTCCTTAGTCTGTCTTTCACTGTATTTTGCTCTGATGAAATGTATGATGCCTGAAGAGTCAGAGAATGCAGTACAGCCAGCTCACAGACCATGACTACCAACCAGCAAAGAGGGTATGACGTTGTACCCTCTTGCTTGTTCAGGTTCCATCTCCCATTAGTGTTGTCTGTGACCACTAGACAAAGGCATGAATCACTGCCAGCATCTCTTTTACATGTATGTGCTTTGGCATGTCCTGAAGATCTCACAAACCTTGCACCTGAACTACCATGGACACTGCTCCCCATACAAAATATGAAGAGTCTAAATAGAGAGATTGGACTGGGGTCTGAAGAGAGAAAGGGGGCCCTGTATTCAGAGACATTTTATCCCTCCACCACTGCATTTCCTGTTTCAAAAGGAGGTAAGAACCTCCAGTACCTGCAAATCCAAGGAATGAAGGTGCTGGGTCCAGCAATTCTTCAAGTATAACTGAACTTTTTCTCATACATAGTCTGGCTAGTGGTATCATGAGGATCACTGTTGCCATGAGGCCTAGAATTCTGAGGAACTATATTGATGAGGCCATGTCAAGAAGAGAGAAATCAAAGAAAATGCCTTGATAAGTTAGAAGTTTATCTTCTGGCAGAAGAGCTATCCTTTTTACTGTCTCTATCAAAGACTGCAGGAAAAAAATTCATTGAGAGGGTGTGAGGATGGACTTTTGAAGGTTGAATTTGAAGCTTAGGTGGAAAAGATGGGATACAGCATTGTCTAAGGACTCCACGCAACTGGTTACAGAATCTGCACAAATCAGCAAGTCATCTAAAGAAGGAAAAATGTGGATGTCTAGGGTTCTGCAAAAGACAAGCACTGGGGTTAGAGACTTTGTAAACTTACAATGTGCAGTAGATGGCTCAAAGGCTAAATTAATAATGTAAGCCAGTCACAGGAAATCTCAAACATTTCCTGAAATTGGGAGCAATAGGAATATGAACGGTGGTCTGGAAGCAACATTAGGGCTGACTGTAAGGCAAGCATTCTGTATTTCAGAACTTTTTCAATTGTGTTTAGAAAGGACGAATCTAAGATGGGTCTCCAGGAGTACTCATTTATTTATTTTTTTTTTTTTGGTACCAAAAATATTCTGATGTAAAATTATTTGCCTTTGTGTATTGCGGGCACTTATCCTATGACTTCTACTTCTACCATGTGATGGGGCACTAGAGGAAGCAGCTCTATCTGATCTGGTTGGTGTAGAGCAAATCCCCTGAAAGAGGGAGGATTTTCTATTCACTTTCCAGTGTATCCTCAATGAATAATTTTCAGAACCCATTTGTATGAGACAACTTGCAACAAGGCTACTTGGTTGAGAGAGAGCCTGGGAAAAGGAGGAAGAAAATTAATGGGAGCAGGGAAGTCATTCCTTTGCAGGGGTTTGACTCTTTTTTGGAAAGAATACCCTCTTGTTTAGTTTTGAAGAATTATCCTCCTGACATTTCCTTTTGGATCCCTGACTTTTGTTTGGCAGGGATTTTTGCTTGCTCTGCCCTTTCAGGGAAGACATCTTGTTTGGGAAGACCTTGGGTACATGAAACATTCTAGATACCCCAATGCACTAATTTGCCTCTACTTCCTACTTTTTGAGAATTTGTGCAACAGAGGGCCAAACACCAATTCGGAACTTAATGGTGCATTGAAAGGTTTGGCTTTTAAATCATGGGAGAAGTTCTGCTTACATAACCAAGCATACCATCTTAATACAACAGAAGAAGAAACATTTCACAAGACTGTATCTGCACATTCAAGCACACCTCTCAAAGCATGTTTCAACCCTGAGTCAGTTTAGAAACATTTTTATTCATATAAGACTTTTGCTCTGCAGGTAAGGATGGAGCAACATTATTGAAACTGTATGCACACCATAAATAAACGTCCACATATAGCCTTGATAATTTGGCATTCTACAGGCTAGATTACTAGAAATAGGCAACCTTTTGCCCTGAAGATCTAACTATTTCCCTCTTTATCATGCGGCAGTGGATCATATGAAGCCAAGGACTTTTTATTTGAGCAGGTAGCTGAGGAGACCACAACTGGGTCGGCAGTCAAATGAAAAAGGAGACCTGTCATAGCCAAGAAGACTCTATATTTTCTCTGAACCTTTTTAGGGACTGCTGGAATAAGTACTGGTGTCCTGCAGGCAACTGTATAAACATCTTTTAAAGCCAGTAAGGGGGAAGTAGCCACAGAATAAACATCTCATCCTCTATAAGGTCATATATCTTACCTAGCTCTGGGGTAGTTCCTGACTGCTCCCAGGCAAAAACATCACTAAATCTAGCAATAACCTGAGGAAAAGTGAACACTTGTTTGGAGTTAAGCTCAGGTTCATCTTCTGAAGAATTAGAGTGATTGGATTCATTGTCAACTAGGAAATCACCATTGTCCTCATCAGAGTCCTCATCATGCTCTGAAACAGCTGAAAAGTCTCTAGCCAAACTTCCCTAGAAGGTTGTGACTATTAGTAAGTATTAGTAAGTGAATATAGATGGGTGTTATTCAGGATTGGAAAAGGAGTATAGCCAGTTATTATTTAGGTGCTTTTTTTTTCGAAATTTGATGGTTTATCTGCTGCTTTGATAGTATGAGGGATAGCGTTACAAAGATTGAAGATGTAGCTGGAGTAGACAGAGTCACCAGACTGACTATTGGATTTGGTAACTAGAAAGAATGGTTTGTTTGATGATCATAGGTCTCTGTTATTAAAACAGGGTTGCAGTATGTTTTGGAGTGCAGGGCATTTTTCAATGAAGTATGTAAGTTTTGGGGCAGTAATTAGTTGATAAATTGTTAAGTAATGGGGTAATTCTAGCCAGCTTAGTTCCTGTAGTACAGTGCAGTGATGGGTTCTGCCTGGAGTATTTGTTGCAAATCTGGCTGTTTTGTTGTATAAAGCTTCTAGTTTTGATATGTCTTTTTTACTGAAGTTAATAAAAATTGGGGAGCCATATAATAGAGTAGAAAGCTGTTGAGTTCTGGCTATTGATTGTCTAATAGCGTTGATAAGATATGGTTTGACTCTGTAAAAGGACCCTACTTTCATATGTATTTTATTTGATAACATGAGATAAATGTTGGCCAAATTTTAGTTTTTTATCAATTATTACTCCAAGTAGTTTTGTTTGTTATATTGTCACAATTTTGGTGTTCGATGAGCAGATGTGGATGGAGGATGTTATATCTGTATAAGTGTTTTGGTGTAAAAGTTTAGTTTTGTTAGGAATAAGTATGAGATTTGAGCTTGTTAGAAAGGAAATCTACATTAGAGAAAGAGAGTTGTGCTATTTCTTGAAGTTTTAGTAGGGCTTGTGCAGAACAGATGAGTTTAGAATTACCTGTGTATTGTACAACTGAGGCAAGATGATTTGCAGTGTGTAGTTTGTTAGTAAAAATTATAAAAAGTAGTGGTGCCAGAATGGAGCCTAGAGGGACTCCCACAATGACAAGTAAGAGAGGATAAAAGTCCTGTCGCCATTTAACTGTTTGTTGTTGACCAGTTAGATAGTTGTGGAACCTGGATAGTGATGAGAGACTAGGTCTGAGGGAAGATAGTTCAGTGAGGAGTTTTTGATGGGATACAGTATTGAATACTTTAGCTAGGTCTATGAAGATGGAAAACACCAGCTTACCTTCCTTTCTATTTTGGTTGATAGTATTGGTAAAACTGAGGAGTGTGGTTGTAGAACTGTGACTGGGGTGGAAACCATGTTGTGTATTTGTTAGAAGGTTGTTGTTCGTGAGGTGATGAATGAGTTTGGTGTGGATAAATTTTTCAAACATTTTGAATGAGAAGATAGGATTGTTATTGGTCTATAGTTTGAGAATTTGGTTGAGTTTCTGCCTTTATGTAAAGGGATTATGTAAGATATTTTCCAAATGCTTGCAATGTAATTTTCTGCACTAGAGCAGTTAAGTATAGAGATAGGGTAGGAAAGAGTATCTGTAGCTAACTTTAGATGTTCCATACCTATGTGATCAGCTGCTAGGGTTGTTGGTTTTAGTTAGCTGAACATTTTTTATGGTGCAAGTTTGAACAGTTTTAACTCATTCACTACAATGGAGCTCAGGATGTTTGTACTATAACTTCTAATGGGCGGAGCCTAAACCTTTCGACAGAAACAAATTATGTCCTCACATTTCAAACAAATGTTCATATCTCTGGAACCATAGGGGTTATGAAAGAAGTATGAATGGCAAACCCTTCAGCATAAACTATATTTATAGTGGTAGTATTCTTTAGGTTCTAGGTCTTAAACTGAATTTTATAAGTCACAGAAAACACAGTAACTATTACATTTGTAATATTTTGTAAACAACTTACAATATTTCATCAATCACTCAAGTTACACACATACTGGCAGCAGCATTTTATTCATCTAGCTGAGAGCTTTCACATGAGGTTGGTCAAACTAGACGCAAAGTGAAAACATGTATTCATGAACATTTAGGGGATGTTAGGAATTGTAGGTTGGATAACCCAATTTCTGACCACTTTCATAAAGTACATGGGGGTGTTACTGAATCTCTTTTTTTGTGTGTTTTGGCCAAACCTGATTGTGGAAGGGGTGGTAATTATGTTCAAAAGTTGTTAAATCTGGAGAGTAGATTTATACTGAATTTTGGTACACTTGCCCCTAGGGGTCTGAATTTAGAAATGAATTTAAGTCTATAATGTTCATGTATGAAAATGTATTTTACCATGGTTCTTTGAATATATTTTTAAGAAATAGTTAATTGACTAATTGTTTAATTAATGTTGTTATAAAAGGTACTGCTGAATGTTGTGAATTTATTCCTTTGAAGGCTTGTGTAGCCAAGGTACCAGAAGACATTAAATTTCAGCAGCTTCCAGCTCTGGTGTGTGGTTGTTTCTTATAGCTTTCACATGCGGCTAAGGAGTTCTGTCTGTGTTTCTTAGTTGTTGAGATATTTAGAAAAATGTGAAAATTATATCTATATAAATTAATATCATAAAAACAACAGTTAATATCTATTTACCTGCACTAGACAGAGGTCAAATAGTAATGCAGTTGAGTTTGCCACTGTGTAAGCTTTAAGATAAAATCTTTTAAAACCTTGTACATAGCATGGCGTTAGAGTCATTGATGCAAATATGAGCAAGCAATATTTGACGCTTAGAGGCATCAGTAGGAGTGAACTGCAGATGCACCTGGTGGCGTCACTCGGATGTACTGAGTTAAAAGCAAATCTGGTACTTTTCCATTATCGGGGCAAGAGCTGTAACGTGGTAGCATGCGCACGCAATGATCTCACAGCTGTTAGCCCTGAAGCAGTTATTTTGAAAGAGAAATAAAAGGCAGTAATGTGTTACAGTGTTTGTCTGGTTTAACAGAAGTAACTTGATATATCAGAGTAGTACACAAGCAGAGCCACAACATTACACGCACATATTGTAGCCTTTTTAATTGATAACGGAAAAGTAACAAATCCCATACTAAACCATTCAATGAGATAAATGTAAAGCAACAATTTTAAATGCAGCTCAGGCACTAAGTACAACATCCATGATGCAGGCATTGAGATCATAGCTGGACATTATCTGCAAGCAACACATCGATTCTGCAATGGATTGGATGCGATGAGGTATGCAGTACACTTGTCGTGCTTGGGATCACCATGAGACATAAGGAAGTACAATAAACAGTTTGTGAAATAAAATAAAATAAGATAAACGGGGAGACACTGATGAACCTGGAATGTTCGTAAATTGTTACCTTGTCATTTGCTATATGATATTGCATGCTAAAATAAGAAAGCCTATTTAATCAGATTTTAGCTAAATACATTTTAAAAATGTTAGAACTGGATAATGAGAGCATGGAGGCTGAAAATAAAATATTTTCCTAACAATATTGTCATGGACTGGCTTGAGCCGATGCAGTTTATTTTCATTTTGTAGAAGCACAAAGCTGCATGTACACGACAGAAGGTGACACTGTGCTGAAGGCATGCGCGATATTATTTTTGGTCATAGTCAAGGGGATTTCACTTTGAATCATACAAGTAGGGGTATAAAGGCTGTTGAAACCGGGGCCTGTATACTTAAAGGAAAATGTGGTTATTTCACTACTGACTGCAACTTAGACAGAAGCTCTGATGTGACTGTCGTACAAAGTTTTAGTTTTAATTGTATGAAATAAATTCCCACATCAGCAGCACTACGATCTTTTTGAGTGCATGCTAGCATTCCAAGTGCTTATTATAGCTGTTGCCCTGATAACGGAAAAGTACCATAAATCTTTCGAGATTATTACATGAAGGTTCTGAGGTAATGAGAGGAATATGTGATTTAGCTTTAATACGTGATAGGATAGTGTTAGTAAAGTAAGAGCTGAATTGCATTGCTATACTGTCTTCATTTTTGGTGGTTTTTGACGATGGTGTAGATGACTGGCCAGGCTAGAGAAGATTTTTTTTATTGAGGACCAGAATATTTTGGGGTTGTTTTGGTGATTTTGTTGAATTTTACAGTAGTAAGACTGCTTCTCTTTTTTGATATGTATTTTGGATAGATTTCTGAGTTGTCTATAGTTTTGTAGAGATTCTTGGGTTTTTGTTAGACTCTATACAGCAGGAACAATTGCTGAATTACTATAAGGTTGATTCCAATAATAATTCTGTATTATGTTTAATCACTACTTATGGTCGTAATACTTCGAGACTTATTAATAATGTTCAACGCAATTGGAATACTTTCATTGGTCATAAGTGCCAATTCTCCTTTAGGAAAGGTAGGAAGCTTCGTGCTCTTTTCAATCATTACAATAAGGGGCATTATCCCTTGGGGCAAATATTCAGAGAACATTATTAGGTGATCGTCTTAATGGTTGCTTCCCCTGTGGCCACTGTGTTAAGATCAATAAAACTAGCTATTTCAACAGCTGTAATACTGGTATGGTTTATAACATCTCTGTTTTTAATTGCCAGTCTGATTGGGTTATTTACCTAGTTACATGTAGCTGTTCTGCATTTTACGTGGGGCAGACATTTAGGCCTGTTAAGTTCAGGATTGCAGAACATTTATCTGATATTAGGCACCAACGAGCCAATAATGCTTTATATAAACTTACACTAAAACATTCCAATGCTACTTTTAAGTTTACTATTATTGATAAAATTCAAGGCAATAGAACAAGGGTTTCTGGTTGTCATGACATGCTTAATAAGTTGGAGAAAAGATGGATTATTAACTTGGGTGGTTTGTTTCCCCCTGGTTTGAATGAGCATCTGTAGTTTTACCAGTTAGTTCTAATGATGATTAACATGAGTTTCCTTTATAAGGCAGGAAGTTTTTTGGTTCCTTTTTTCTTTTTTCACTGATGAAGGCTTGATATTAGAGTCAAAACTGGTTTGGATTGTGGAGTGTTGACTTTTTGCCTTTTTATGTGCTTTATGGCATAATAAAGGGATATTTTTTGTTAGTACACCATTGTCTGCTGGTCATCAGTTTTTCATTTTGCATTTTGAGACCTGTCAGTTGCCTTACGTGCAGGGACTGTGTTTGCTGCTTTTGTTAGCATACCATTATTTCCAGGCTATATATCTTTGTTTAAGTAGCTGCAAGGTGTCTTTTGTTAGACAGGGAGTAGGTACTAATTTTGCTCTTTTAGTTCTAACTGGTGCCATTTTGTTTAGGATGTTTAGGAAGGTGTTATTAAAGTGAACTACAGCATCATCTACGGGTAGTGTTTTCAGTGAGTTCCAGTTGCAGAGGTGAAGGGTGGACATGAAGGCTTGATTGTTAAAGTTCTTAAGGCTGCATACTTGTTTATATATAGTTCTGTTAGAATAGAGTCGTTGTCTCAAGAGAAAGGTTGGGAGATGGTCACTAATATGGTGCATTAGGCATCCAGAGTGATTAATATTAGATGGCTTGTTTGTTAAGACCAAGTCTGGAATAAATTGTTTGTAGACTGAAGTTTAACTGGGTTTCTGCATTACAGGTTTGACAGTCAATGGTGAGATCACCCATTATTATTGTTTCTAGATGAATGTTTAGGAATGTGCTTTGGTGTATATATTTCGTTGTAGTTAGTTTCTTGCCTGGGGGAATGTAGATTCCTATAATAGTAACAGATTAATTAGAATTTACTTTGAATTTAGTAAATATAATTTCTACATTGTTGAATTTTGAGATATTAAGTCAAAGAGTTCTACCTGAATATTATCTTTATATATAATAGCTGTTCCACCTCCATGTTTTGCAAGATCAACAAGTGCATTGGAAAAACAGCCATCATGTTTTCCAGCTGACAAAGAAAGTATGGGCCAATAATAAGCTCACTCTGCACACCAAGGTTCATAGGTGCTTACTAGGCTAACGACCTCAAAAGCCTTTTAAAGCCTAGCCATGCATCCCAAATCTCTGACAAGATCTGATACCTTTGATAAATGTAAGCACGGGCCTGAGAGAAGAACCATTTACACGTTACCTGTGTCCATTAGAGACATAGGTGCCAAACCAGGGATGAATTTGTGGTTTCCCAACCAGTTGTCCAAGTTGCACTTGAACTGGGTTAGGGAGGGATTCTGCTTCACATGGATGGAGAGTCTCTTCCATATATGCAGTAGTCTCTGGGATATATACCTATCTCTCCAGCAGGTCCTATTTATATCACAGGCGAGGTTTAAATATTTATAACTGGTAATTCTGGTGCTGTTTGTTTTGTGGCTATGCAGGAGATCCATCAGAGTGGAGTCTGACAATGTCCTGTATGCCAGGCATAGATCTCCCCTATAAAACCTGTAGGAGACAGAATACCAGGATAGGGCCTTGAAGCAGTCTGCAAAGGACATTTTACTTACACCCTGTATTCTTTTAGTGAGAAACCTTTGTGGACATTCCAATTGTTGGATATGCCTGGTTAGGTAAATGCCAAAGGGGGCATTGTACTCAATGATAGGTCTGATGAATACCGAATACAGTGGAACAATGACTTCCTTGAACAGATGCAGATTTACACAGCCTGTGTTTTGAGCACATTACCACATACCAGTGAAATATGGATTCTGCACTCAAAACAGGAGCAGTGGTTCAATGTATTCCATATCTGGGAAGCATCCATGGTCACTGTGGCTACTGGTTGGGGGGCTAAACATGGTCTGCCTAGTGTCACCTGGGGGGAGGAAAGCCACCATACTAAGTCTTTCTTGCAAGAGTCTGTGATTGAGATCATATGTGACATTGGTAAATCCTGGAATGATCATTGAATAAATAGAAGCCACTGCAGAATTCTCATGTGAAAGTGAGTCATAGGAACCAGAGTAATTGCTGCAGCCATTGAGCCCAAGACTTTCAATACATCTCTTGCCTGAACTCTCTTCTTTTTCATGAGGAATGAAACTTATTGACGAATTATTGACACCCTTTCTTGAGGCAGCTTTGCTATCATGGCTCTTGTATCTAAGTATGCTCCTATAAAGATAATACACTGACAAGGCAACAAGGCAGATATTTTGTAGTTTATAGTGATGCCTAGCTGAGAACAGGTATCAACTGTGTAGTCCTGTGCTTTGACCAGTTGATGCTCAGTGGTAGCAGTGAGTCACCTAATTATGGAAACACCTGGAATCCTAGACTTCTCAGGTGAGCTGTTACCACTGCCATACATTTGGTGAACACCCTGGGGGCTGTGGTGAGACCAAAGGGCAGAGCTCTGAACTGATAATGACTGGCTCCCAGCCAGAAGTGTAGAAATCTCCTGGATTGCCTGTCCATTCTTATGTAGTAGTATGCATCCTGGAAATCGATGGAGTACATCCAATTGTCCTGACCCAGAAAGGGAAGAATGGACTACAGTGTTACTATCCAGAACTTTGCTTTCTTTACTGATTTGTTTAGCTTGCTGAGATCCAAAATGGGCCTCCAGTCCCCTGTCTTTTTTTGGAACTAAAAAAAACCTTAAGTAAGTTCCGGATTCAATTTGGTCTGCGGGGACTTCTTGGATAGCTCTTTTTTTCTAGCAACTTTTGTACTTCTAGGTTTACTTAATCCCAAAGACTGGGTGGAACATCTGAGATTGACCATTGTGTTCTTGTGGGGGTTAAATGGGAAAAGGGAATTTTGTAACCCCTGGATATTATTGACAGTACCCATGCATCTTTTGTGATAGCTAGCCAGGCTGTTGGGTACAAGGATTCTGCCCCCAACTGCCTCCATAGGTGGACAGTTGGACCTCCCTTCAGAAATTCTGAAAGGGCCTAGAAGAGAATGTATCTCTGTCGCCCTGCTGTTGTGGACCCCCCCCCCCCGCCACTAGGCCGGTTTCTTCTGTTGTTATTTCCCCATATTCCCCACGGGAAAATTCTCTACGTGCATCAGGCAAAGCTCCCTGGGATTTCCAAAACCACATTTTCCCACTTTTCTGACCTTCAGAGTAGGGTCTAGATGGAGCAGAGGACTTCCACAGCAGAGAGAGTCTTGCCATCCTTTTCACACCTGGTAATAGTGTCTTTTACCTGAGGCCCAAACAAAGATGAGCCATTAAAGGGGGTATTGGTAAAGGAGGACTTGAAGGGTTCCTCAAATTGACAAAGGCGCATCCAGGAGTGTCTCCGCAAATCAACTCCGGTACCTGCTGCCCTACTCACTTCATCTGCTGCATAAGAAATCAGCCTCATGGAGGGGTTAACCACTGAAGTCAAGATTGCAAGCTGGGAGGCTGCCTTGTTTGCAACTCCCTCAGCTGTAGGATCCTACAGGGTATCTCCCAACTCTTTAGGAGATCCCTCTGAAGACACGTAAAGTGCAACAAATAATTCATTGACCTGAGTGTAAAGGCCAATGAAGAAAACATATGCTTCCCATACCAGTCCATCGTATGGGACTCTTTGCTCAGCAGATGGACAGATGAATATGTTTCTGATAGCCCCTTCTTAGTGGCTGCTGCCACCACCATAGCATCAACAGGAATTACCTTGGAAAGAAAGGGCTTATCTTCAGGGACAGTTATAAATTTATTTGGTCTCCACAGAACTGGTTCCATGGTCTCTGGAGAGCTCCACACCTTCCAACTCACTACAGACAAGAGTGGGTCAAAAGGCGGAGACACCCAAGAGGTGGAGGGTCAGAAACCAAATGCATCCAGGTAGACAGACTCATCCTCAGAAGGGGCCAAGGACTTCCAGCCACCCCTCTGTATAAGGATTTCCAAGATGTCTAAAAAGGAGACATCCTCAGAGGGGGACCGTGGGGACCCTTCTGATTCTTCCAAGTCTGTGTCTGAAGTGAGGGGACTCAGGGGAGGCTAGATGCTTCCTTACATTTTCTCTTCTGAGGGACCTCCTCCAAATGTTCAGGGGAGGTTTCAGAAGAGGTGGGGTCACCCAATGGGACATCCTGGGGCATAGGTTCCCTACGCTTCGAGGCAGCTAATGGATCCAAGGGTGGAGTGGTCTCAGGGGACAGCATGCTCTTCATCACCTCAAAGACACTGTGATCCTGGGCCGAAGGAGCATCCAGCTCCAAAGAGCCCAGAGATTTCCTCCAAACCATGAGCGCAGCTCCGAGGCAGATGTGGGAGCTGAGCTCACCTCTGCCAAAGCTCCAAGAGGGAGAGCAGGGTCAGACAAGGGTCTGATGCCACTTCCCCCCTCGGAACCATTGAGGGAGCTTTGGCGCCCAGATCCCTTGATGGACTGAGACATCGAGGAGGTTGGAGCAGGGGTCGGGACTGATACAGCAGAGGTAACCAGAGCCGATGGTTCCACCACTACGACTTCCATACACTTCGGCTTCAAGCTCAAAAGAGTCAGAGGAGGAACTGATACAGATGCTGGATGGGCTGAAGGAGCCAATTCCTTGTGGGCTGGGCTCGATAACAATTAGGTTAGTGCCTGTGACTTGAGGAGCCTATTAACCACTCTCTCCACATCATGATCCGAAAGCCTGGAGGACCGAGAGGAATGAGAGGAAGACCGGTGACTGCCTGCCACAGATTGCAACAACAGGGACTGTGGAGCAGAGTTCACTAGCTCCAAAGAAGGAGACCTGGTTCTCTTATGGGACCAGGCTATCTCCAAAGTCACTGATGGAGCCGGCGGAAACATAGCTTTGTCAGAGCAGACACTAGGAACTGAAAAAGCCGAAGATTTGTCACCAAATTTGGGTTGCTCTGAAATCAGAGCCCTTGAGGATGACAGTTTGGGTGACTTGTCAGACTTTTTTGCTGGCTGAGGAGCCTGAGACAAAGGATCCTGAGGGTTCTTCAATAAGGCACGCAAGATTAATTTATTTTTCGTCTCCTGTAGGACTCGGGACCTAAAAGCATGACAGATCGAACAAGAGTCCTGCAGGTGACCAGCCCCTAAACAGTATACACAGCTCGTGTGTCCATCCGTAAGAGACATCTTTTGGCAGCATGAATCGCACTTCTTAAAGCCAGAGGGTTTTGACTCTTTGGACATGTTTAAACTAAAATAGTCAAACACCAACAGCAATAACAAGGCTGTAAAGGCAGCAATAAACCACAACTACGGGTAACTATAACTACTACAAATAATATCTTTTTTTTTTGGAGAACAAGGAAAGAAGGGGGAGAACCTCTAAGTAAAATGGCGACTCCGCCAAATAGGAGAGCCTCTAACTTAAATGGCTACTCCAAAGAGATAGACAGGAAAGAAGAAAAGAACCCTCTAACCTAGGCAAACAACTAAAAACCCTGCTATTTCAAAGTCAATAATGTGAGAAAATAACTAGATACTTAGCCTGAGCTAGTAAACGCAATCTCAATGCTGCAAGTGGCAAACGAGATCTGGGTAGTTGCTGCTAGGCATGTTGGGATAGGGGTTAACCTCGAGCCAGTATAAGCTCTTGAGCTATAGTATATGGCCGAGTCAGAGCCGAGGATCAGCTCTGAACCCAACCAGCAAGAACGAAGATGAGATAGGGACAACATAACATGGTTTATTAACTAAGGGAAATGATTAAGATATTTGATGAAATGATTAACAGAAAAAAAAAGCATGTTTAAAGCAAAATGAGTATCTTTAAAGCAAAGCGAGTGTGCTTGAGGCAAAACTGGCATGTTTAGAGTACGAGTGCAAGAAAAGTACAATGGGCATGAAAAGAGATTAAACGAGCAAAACAAATATAAGGGTAAAAAAGGCCACATTAAGCACAGATAAAGCAAGGTGACTGCATGTTTTTTGGCAAGTGCTGTGCTTTGGCATAACTACGAATTCATATTGTATCAAGGGCATAACCACAGTTTTTCGAAGTATCTCAAAGTGTGTAAAAGTGCTTACAGTGTGTGCTTATTACTGTACATGTATTCTGAAGCATTTATATGTGTGCAAAGTCCAACTATTTCGTGAAGTACAGTCAAAGTGTAGCCATTTTGAAAAGTTTCTTGGCTGGATGTGTCTATTTGCAAAGTGCCACCATTACAGAGCGTTTCTTGCACTGTAAATAATTATCTAGCAAGGTACCACCATTTGGGGGAAATTTCAGTGTGCTATGTACTGTTTATTCACAAAGTGCAATTAATGCGAAATGTTTCTGACTCTGAGCTTCTTTTGCCCAGTTAATTCACATCATGCAAATTCCAAAGACATGCATCTGGAGCATTTCTCCCCAAGCCTCCGCTGAAAACAGGCTCTGTGGAACCTAGTCGGACTTTCCCGGTCAAGAAATGTTAAATAAATAAATAAATATAAATAATGCAGTTATTTGAAATGTTCCTTATACTGATGAGGTGATTTCTTGCAGTACAGTAATTTCAAGAATATTACAATGCCCGAGAGACTTATTTCACACAGTCAATTTTTCAGAGGCTTGTTGTGCTATTGGGCAAAGGTACGAATGCTGGCATAAATTTCTGGCATATGTGTATGTGTTTGTGCATATTTGCAAAACCCTTCACTGGTGTCTGTTAATATGGAAGATGGATTTTGAAAGCCCTTACCACTTGTATTTAATGAATATTGCAGAAAATTGGAGAATATTTGAGCAAGAGTATGATATTTTTATACAAGCAACTTATTCAAAGATGCACGCACTAGGGCATTCATTTTGCTAAACCTAGCTGGGTTAGAGAGCATTGAAAGTGAACATTCATTTGTGTATGCACCAGCAGTATATGAGGGAGAAGGTGAAAATCGTCATATTGTTGTACAGGCTGAATCAAGGGAAGACCCCGAGTGTTTGAATCGCAAATTCAGGGAAATGTGTAATCCCTAGACAAATATCACATTAGAGAGGCATTTGTCTTACACAAGAGATCAGAAACCAGGGGACACTTTTGCAGCTTATATTACTGACCTGAGAAACAAAGCTAAAATGTGTCGGTTTGGTGACTTAAAAGATGAGTTAATAAAAAATAGGCTTGTGTGTGGTATTAATGGTGCTGCTGTGATAAAGATTTTGCTTCATGACCGTGATTTAACGTTGAGTAAAGCCATAGAGATTTGTCAAATCCATGAAGTTAAAGAAAAACACACAAGTATACTTGCAAGTGACAAGAGCATGGTTTCAGCAGGCTCCAGAGCAATTGTAGATAGTATGCAACATGTGGCAAACAGAAGTAGGCCTAAGCACATGGCAGCCACAGCCCTTGGTGGTTTATCAGGGAAACCACGTAGTTTTCCAGTAAATTCTAAGAAAGGAGCATGCTCAGTGCAGTACAAGCATGAAGCAGCAAAACCCAAGTCCAGCTTTATTGTTAACTGTCGCAATTGTGGTGTCAATCATGAGTCTAAAAGAGAGAAATACTTATCATTTGGTGAGCAATGTCACAAGTGTAAAAAATGGAACCATTTTCAAAAGTTTTGCAAATCAAGTAAGCCCCACACAGTTATAAGGAAGAGTCACTCAAAAAAGCAAATTGATCAAGTAGACTGCAACCCTACTTTCCATGTAGATGGTGTATCAGTAATTGGTGAAAGAGTTTATGTAGTGAATTTGTTGGCAAAGAGCGAAGTGTTTTGTACTGTCCAGATCAATGGTAAATCCACAGAGCTTAAGGTGGACACTGGTTCAAAGTGTAATGTTATATCAGCAGACACATTTGCTAAAGTGAGAACTAATGAGCAATTCAGTGTGGCCGGTAGTGCGAAACTTGTTGCTTATGGAGGTAAGAAAATTCAAACCAAAGGCTTAGTAATGCTTTCATGTTATTTGGCTAAGAACTGCTACAGCTTGTTATTCTATGAAGTTCGAAGACCTGTGCAGTCATTACTGGGTCTCAAGGAAGTAATTATTTCACTGTATTCAGCTGCTTTCTTTTACCAGAGAAGTTCATCATATAAGTGTATATCCTAGTTTCAGTTTTTCTGAAGCCATTTTCTCAGCGCGACAGGACGGAAGAGTAATTAAATTGAAATGAATTAAGCTGAAGAAAGGATGGGGAAGTGAGATCAGTGCGAGTGGGTGGGGAGTAAAGAGTAGTGAGTAATGCTATTGGTCGTAGACTAAGATGATGGTGTGGAAAAAGGAAATGATGTACTGTGGTGGGAGGGAAATGGGGATAGGGTTGGAGAGAGGAGTGAGTCTGAGTGGGAAGGGCAAATGAATTGAGATGCACCTGACAGTTACACAGTGCAGAGTACTTTGCTAGAAAACTCATCTGTCAGTGATCACAGCAGATCAGTGAAAGTAGTCTGCTAACACTACTTACTATTTTGTATTTAAAGAAATTGAGTGCATGGACATTGTTTTCACCACTTACAGTATGACTACATATTAGTGCAAGTGCAAATCATTCTGTGCAGGGATGCCAGATTATGTATACTTATTAGAGGTTTTGATACAAGACACAAATAAATAAAATCATCTTATTTGATAGGAGATGAAAGGGACTAGTTTAATATGTATACAAGAGGGTTCTGCATCTGGACAAGTACTAATGATATAAGTTAATTTAGTTGGGGGGTAAGAGGGAAATGCCTAGTAATTTTGTCCCATTTAGTGTGCATGCCACTCCACAAGTTCACATCAGATAGAAATGTCTTTCATAAGGTAATATAGCTGCTAGTAACAATTATACCTTTTTAGATTTGCTTGATTAGCAGATGACTTAATTTAACCATGTAAGTTAGACATACATGGCCTATGGTCGAGATGTGGTCAATGACTGCTTTTCAGTGAAGATAGATAGGACTGGGGTTAGTATGTAGGACTGATTGCAGGGCAGGCTCACACTGGGCTATGCATAGGTGGACTGTAAGGGAAAAGGTGAGGAAGGATCAGGTGGTGATACAAGGTTACGTACTGCCTAGCTAGATAAGGATAACAACATTATTACAAACTGTGTTCACACTTAATGCTGTACTGATGAAATAGACTCAGCAGTTTTGTGATGGTACTCATATCTGTAACAGTAGTTACATTTGCTATCCTCTAGCGACAGGATGTTTGCAGACCTAACATTACTGCAATATCTGTAGTAGTGTACTGTCTACCAAACCAAGATAAACATTAGAGAAAAGCAGACTATAGCATAATATTAGTGGGATTAAGTATCCATAACTCTGTATATCAGATCATATTTTAAAATTAAGTAACTGCTCATATTTCAAGAATAAGTACATACTCCAGACTATAAAATTATATTATCTGCTTGTTAAATCTAAATTAATTGATACCACAGAATCTAAATTAATTCATACTACAGGACCAAAGCTTATTAATTATAAATTAATTCAAACTGCAAGACAAATATGGTACGTCTGCTGAAAAAGACAAGTGCAGTTAGCAGGCATGTCTCTAATTTGTGTGTAGACCAGTTGTTGCAAAATACAAAATTAACTTATGGACTTCATATAATGCTAACTTTGACAGCAAAATGAATGAGATGGTTAAACTAGGTGCAATTAATGCTAGACTGCTTTGGTATAATGGTTAAGATCTTTGTCTCATAGACCCAAGACAGGGTTTGAGTCTGACTTTGGCTGTTGGTTAGGCTTAAAATGGCTGTTCAGAGTAGTTAGTCTAGTATTCACCTATGAAGAGTGTAGCTTCTAGCATCAGTGTTTTGCAAAGTTTAAACATGGAGAAAAAAATTACATATCTACATAGTAAAGGCTATAGACTTTCTGGATCTACAGTGAATACAAGAACAGTGCTATTCGCAAGTAGCAGGAAGGATCTTGTATGAGAATATTTAAATTGCAGATAAAATCCTTGTGTTAACAATAAACCACCACCTATGACCACCATTTCTATATCAATAAAGCTTTCACTAATTTTCAGCTGTTCCTGTATAAGGGCAGACAGAGATATGGCTAAATTCATAAAATACACTTGCATGGGATGCGTCCTAGTTCCAGCGTTTCTGTGTTGTAATTAAAAATGGTGCCTTTCAAGCTAGAATCATAAATACATGTGCAAAGCCCTCTGGGAAAAGCAGGGAGACAAAGTAAGCAGTGTGAACACTAGTAAAAGATTTTAAAAGGTTAAGATCAGCATGAAGCACCTAGGAGGAGTTCATAGTGCAGACTGCTTTACTGCAAAGCCTATCTGTTAACTAGTGATTGTATACGGTCAGTGAAATGAGTATGTTGATATTTTTTACTATTTTATATTTAAATAAACTGAATGCATGGGTATTGTTTTTACCACTTTTCAATGAAGATATACAGGACTGGGGAAGTAAGCAGGATTGGTTGCAAGGCCGGCTAGTAGTGGGCTTTGTCTACGTTGACTTTGTAGATTTAGTTGGTTAGCAGGTGACTTAAGTTAGCTAAATGGCAAGACTAGTGTTCCTCTATCTCTATAAGCCTGTGGTCCAAATGCTGTAGTCAATGATTGCTTTTCAGAGAAGATATACAGGACTGGGGAAGTAAGTAGGACTGGCTGCAGAGCAGGGTGGCACTGGGCTATGTCTAGGTGAAGTGGCATGCACACTGCATGGGATGCATCAGAGGAACGGGCATTTCTGTGTTATAATTAAAAATGTCACCTTTCATGTTGATTGGCTGAAGATAAGCTCAGCTATCAGCTGTCACATGAAGAGAGAAGGATGGGAGTCTGAGCTTTTGAAAATTGGCCAGTACTTGGTTATTGAACCTGAAACTAGGAACTGGACATCCCCATGTTTGCATGACAGGCCTCCAGCCTATTTGTTCCAAGCCCAGGAAGTCTTAGCAGCTCATTATAACAAAGTACTTGGTTACCTTGCAATGGAGGTGATGAACATCTGCAGTTTATTATGATGATTAGGGAATATAAAAGGTGAAAGGTAAAAAACACATAGTGATTCTTTTTACTGTACTGGTGGGATTTCTGGCAGAGGGAGTAACAGTAATTAGAAATAAGAGAAGGTTGAATTATGTGCATTACTTATATATGTACCTTATGAGGATGGCAAGATGGACCATACAAGTTTTTCTAGTCCCATAATGCAAGTCTGGGCAAAGCGAGGATGGCAAAGACAGACAATCTAATCAGAATGGTGAAGTAAGAGTGTTTTTGTGCAACTTGACTGGAGATGGTTTGAGAGGTTTAATTTCCACATGAATGCACTTGAACTGCTTAAACATATATGCACTTTTTTTTTTTTTTTTTGTAGCACCAGGCATAGTCCAATAGCTCCTCTACCTGTACTCAGTCAGCCCATTTGTTGCACCTGAGACTAAGAGCTGGACATCCCCATGCTTGCATGACAACCCTCCAGCTTATTTGTTCCAAGGCCAGGAAGCCTTAGCAGCTCATTCTTTCCCATGAGGGTGAGAGTCAGGCACTAGGGAGCAGGTCAGATCCTCAGGCCTAGTGGAATACCCCACCCCACGTAACTCCATCCCCTTAGATGGCCTGCTTGACTTATTATGGCTGCCTTTATCAGGGAAAGACATGTGAGTTTCCCCTCTTACCTTTTCCCTGACTCCGTTGCCTGCTCTGCATTAGATCATATGCTGGTACAGCAGCAGGTGTCGCCAATACAGCCAGCATGGCTGCCTCCCTCCCCCAGGATATGCAAGCTGGCACTGGCCACTCAAGCTCATCCTTCCCCCACCTATTCCCTCAGGCTCCTGTGTCACTAATCGAACACAGCTCTTCTAGGTGATAGTCAGAGCTTTATCTCTCTAAACCATTGGGTTGGATGATGTGTAGTTAGTTTGACTGTCTAAGTAATGTTTTCACTCAATTTCTATGGGACATTTTATGATGAAAGGACATAAATGAGAACTGTAGGGAGGAACACTTTAATCTGAAAGAAAAGCGAGACTGTATTTGTGTAATACATGTGGAGCAAATAGTTCAGAAAGATGATCATCTGTGCATGAGTGCAACTGTACTTATTAAACAGCTGTTTATATTCAATTGGTGTGGACATTTTCATGATTAGAGGTTATTAAGTTATTAACAATGGTTATAGTAAATATTAAAGTAAGCATTAGCAGTATGCATGTAAGTAATGTAGATACGTCTGAATGATGTTTAACTAAAAAGGCAGAAATATGCTTATATTTATAATTCTATTGGGTTATAAGCAGCATTAATACTAAGGAAGTGAAACATGTTGTTTTCAAAGATGAATTACTCTGCTTTTAAGTTTAGAACACAGGCTGCTAACTAGAATAATAGTGGGTTAGTATCTTGAAACAAGTCAGGAGGATTTTTATTTGATTATGGTAGCAGAATTATACCAATATATTTATTTTAATTATGTAGCATAGACAGTAGCCTTAGTAGTGAGTAAACTTTGTTTTAGCACTTAAAAATATTTAGTTTGTATTATAAAATATAATCCCTGGGATTCAATAAACTCTGTGTAGGCTTTGTGTGAAGCCTACACAGAGTTTACATGTTTGTGTGGTGAGCAGCAATGCTAATTACATATTCATACTGTACACCACAAAACATAAACAGTGTTACTGGTCATAAAACAGTATAAAGCAGCATGAACAGCAAACCTGGTTACCTCAGAGCAAAGTAGGTTAGCGAAATTGCAAGGAATGCCACAATGATTACCAGGGCTTAACATATAGTTATGTATATGGTCCAAACACAGTGTGAGACAGTGTATACAGTGCAGAGTTTTGTGACATCTCTTTCCAGGCATTCTGTACAAAAGTTGTGTAAATGATCTGTAAGGGTACATGGACTGCCATGTAAAATAAACAGGGGAAGTGCGTGTATTGACTAGGGGCACACAGATGAATTGCAGGAATAAACATGGGGAAAGAGGTCAGGGGAAACATCGCCATGTACAGCAGATGAGGGCATGTCAGTGAAAGACAGTTGTAGCAGGAACATTATCATCATCAGCCTCCTTTTTCCCATTTTTTGTACATGGGGTTGGGGTATTGTGTTAACTATCGCCAACTCTCTCGATTCAGTGCCACACTCCTGCCTTCTCCAACACTCATGCCTGACTGTCATAGATCTTCTTTCACACAATCCATCCACCTCTTTCCTGGATGTCCTCACTTCCTCTTACCTTCTTCATGTCTGTTTTAATTCTTCCTCACCAGATTGTCTTCTGCTTTTCTGCACATGTGCCCAAACCATCGTAATCTGTTCTTTTTGATCTTTTCTGCAATTGGAGCTACTTTGGCTTCTGCTCTTATGTCCTCATTTCTTTGTCTGTCCCACAGTGTGCATCCTACCACCTTTCTCAGGCACTTTATTTCCATCACCTCTTAGCTTCTTCAACTGTTCTGCCTTTACTGCCCAGGTTTCTGTGCCATACAGTAGTACTGGTCACACCACTGCCTTCTACACCTTACTTTTCAGCTTTTTTGGCATTTTTCTGTCATAGACTACACCTGATACTCTACGCCAGTTGGCTGCAGCCCCTCTGATTCTAGCTTTGTCCTGTTCATGCAGACTACCCTTCTCCTCACTACTCCTCCCAGATACTTGAAACTGTTTACCTGCTCAACTATCATTCCTTCTATTTCTATTCTCAGCTTCTTCTGATTTCCCCAATTTGCTGCCATTACCACCGTCTTATCTGTGATTAGTTTCATCCCATGTTCCTTCAGATTTGCATTCCATTCTCCTAACCTTTGCTGATGTTCTAGCTCAGAGTCTGCCTGTACTGCCACATCATCTGCATACAGCAGCTTTGTTGTTCCATCCCCTCCAACCTGTTTGCTAATGTAGTCCATCACCACTATGAACAGCAGTGGGCTCAGAGCTGAACCCTGATGTACACCCACTAGGAACCCCTCTGTGAGGCCGAACACTGTCTGTACTTGAGTCATTGGGTCCTTGTACATAGCCTGCACTAATTCTATCAATATTTCTTGGATTTCAAACCACTGCAGTACTGCCCAGATAGGCTTTCTTGGGACCTTGTCATATGCTTTCTCCATGTCTAGGAATGCCCAGTTGGACTCTCTCCTCATCTCTAGCTTCTTGTCAAGTATCTGTCTCACTGCAAACATCGGGTCAGTTGTGCTGCATCCTGATCTGAATCCAAACTGTTCATCTCCCATCTTACATTCTACTACTCTGTGTATCCGTTTATCAATTAAGGAGTCTGATGCCTCTGTACTGCCCACAGTTGTGGATGTCCCCTTTGTTCTTCTACACTGGCACAAGTATACTTATTCTCCAGTCATCTAGGATATGTCTTTCTCTCCACACTGCTATCAGTACCCTCAGGAGCCATTTCTCCCCTATCTCACACAGCATCTTTATCTTAGCTGCAGTGACCTCATCTGAGCCTGCTGCTTTCCCTGACTTCATCTTCCTTAGTGCTGTTCTTGCTTCTTTTAGGGTGGGTTCCTCTTCTTCTCTCATTGTAGGCTGTTTCTGGGGCAGTACAGCTTCTGTGGGGTTTTCTTCATTCAGAAGATGCTAGAAATAATCCTTCCATCTGCCTTTGATGTCCTTTGGGCTGCTGAGCAGGTTGTTGCTGGCATCCCATATGAAGGGTGTCTGACTAGCAGGAACACCAGTCACATATTAATATGGTACAGTATGGACTGCACAGTGAAAATGTGTATTATGTGACTATATGTGACTGTCACACAAGGTGACATAACAATGGAGAAGGTATCTTTTTGAGATAATCTTATTTATTTATTATTTATTTACAGGGAAAGTCCGACTTGGAATGAGCCAATTTTCAGCAGAGGCTCCTGGAAGAAATACTCCAGACACATATCTTTGTAATGTGGGAGGAAACCAGAGCACCCAGAGGAAACCCACACAAATGCAGGGAGGACATACAGAATCCTCACAGAAGGCACCCTGGCCAAAAATCAAACTACAGAACCTCTTGCTGTGAGGCGACAACACAAACCACTGCACCACTGTGCCATCCATTGAGTATCCTTACATAAACAATGCAGGGGACATCTATCAGGGCCATTATATACAATTGGGGTAGGATACATATTGTGAAGCTGTGCAAATTGATTTGACTGAATATGTGTAATCTCAGCAGAGGTCTCCAACAAGTGGGACACAGGTACAGGCTCATGGACAACAGTAAAAGAAGCACACACAGTCATGGACAGTATCAGAATAATACCACCAGTAATCCTATGTCCATGACATAACATATGTGATTCTGAGTGATCAGAAATGATTCTGCACAAACACAGTTTTACAACTATTATGACATCAGGAATCTATGAGCGTAATGACACACACTGTCCTGACACTGTAACATCTGCTGGACATGTTAGGAGGGACACTGCTATACCTGTATGTGGCATGATCAATACAGGCCAGTTGACTGGTGTGCATGATATATATATATATATATATATATATATATATATATATATATATATATATATATATATATATATATATATATCACAAATGAAACCTATGTCATCAATGTTGGCAAACAGCTATGTATGTACTGTGTGCATCACCAGAACAGGTATCACACATGCATCTGATGTAATACCCTGATGGGGGTCCTGCTCAATCAGACAGTAATGTTTATGCAACAAAAAGAATACCTAGGTATGGCCAATAAAATGTGTGACAGCTCACTGTGGCAAAGGTGGTAGACTTCACTTACACATCACTGGAAGATGTGCAGGGAGGTACATGAAGAAGGGTGCATTGTACTCATTTATCCGTGCGATGAAGGCTGTGAACTATGGAGGTATTATGGCCTTTGATGCAGATGTCCTTGACATACTCAGTAGTTGTGTCACATACAAGGGAGCAGTCAGAGCTGTGACCACATGCTGGTGGATGTTCAACATACCATCTACCCAAGGACTCAGGTCACTTACCACTTGATCTGCTCATAGGGTGTGGTGTCTCCATTATGCTTGGGTTGTGCATTTGTTTACATAATGTAGCAAATTCCCACCAAGGTTTTGTTTCATCTCATGTGTTGTCATGACTGTGGCAGCAGTTTTTGGTGTATGTTGATGCTGTCTGTATTATACTAATATCACAGTTGGAGTCAATGAGTGTCCACAATCTGTAGTCCTCCAGACAGCTGTTTGGACATAGTATGTGTATCTCATTCTTGACATCTGTGACTTAAATAATGGACAGGAAAGGGCAACCAATGTACCAGTACAGCTGTCAGCCTCATTCAAAGTAACAATCATACCTGCCCTCCCCCCAAGAGCAAAAAGGTTAAAAAATTTCTCCAAAGTAAACTACAGAATCCTAAGCAATGGCATAAATAGTTTCAACCCCCCTGCCATCAGTGACAACAATGACTCCTATACTGAGGTGTACACAAATGCCCTGTATAAACACCTGTACAAATGTATAGACTCAGCCATACTTGAATGGATAAAAACAGGGTCCTCATGAAAAAACAAGCCACCTTGGTGGACATCTAGCATAAATAGATTATACAACAAGAGAAAGGAACTGCTGTCAAAGAATAAGAGAGTACAATCTCAGCAGAAGAAGAACAGGATCCACAGCTTGAACAAGCAAATTAGACAACTTGTAAAGTCCTCTAAAGCTAATTACGAAACTAGATTAGTCTCCCTAGCTAAGGATAATCACAAGGCATTCGTTAGCTATGTCTGAAATCTAAAAGGGAAGGAAGAGAATGCCCAGCTTTGTGCCAAATTAGTAGTCAATTATACCAGACTGGAACAGGAAAAAACGGAAAGCCACTAGTCCACTCAGCGATATGAATCTTAACGTTCTTTTTATTATCACAAAACAAGCAACGTTTTCGCTACAGCTCCTGCTGTAGCTTCCTCAGAGTAGTAAAAAACAATCTGTAACAATTTCTTTTTAAACCTAAAAGCGCGCCAAAAAGTAAGGCAGCGCACCATTCTTAAAGGTACAAAGAATGTAAACAAAAAATTTTTAACAGTAAAAAACTTATCTTACCAAAAACATTTAATACAATGCTGTTTGATTAAAACCCTGTGGTTATAAAATGTAAAATAGTTGATAAAAAGTAATATTAGTTGGAACCGTTAACAATCAAAAAACGGAACCTGTCCAGTTTAATATATACTTTGAATCCTAAATGGTAAGCGGACATAGACTGCAAAGCGTACCATTAAAACGCTAGTCAAACCTGTCTTGACAGCAATAAGATAAAGAAACTCCATGTATACATGTCCCTGTTACAGTTAACTAAAATTGAATACTGCATAAGTCGAATACACTAACTATTAAAAGTCTTAGATGTACTACACTGTTACACTCTCTTGGGACGGGAAGGGTGTTTCCTTGTCTATCCTTTGTAGGACAGGTTGCACTGTTGGGGCGGGATGGATTTACTATCTGTCTTTTGAAGGACCCACATTACTACACTTTATGCTACCATCTTCTTGGTTACAACTCGTCAGGATGAGGATTGCAACGGGGACCTACATATTATGTATCGAGAGATAGGATCTCCGTTTATATGGTAAAATGTTTTTAATTCTTTAACAATCTAGTGCGGGCACATAGAAAACGGTGGTTCTTCAGCTCAGTGTAGTACATCTAAGACTTTTAATAGTTAGTGTATTCGACTTATGCAGTATTCAACTTTAGTTAACTGTAACAGGGACATGTATACATGGGGTTCCTTTATCTTGTTGCTGTCAAGACAGGTTTGACTAGCGTTTTAATGGTACGCTTTGCAGTCTATGTCCGCTTACCATTTAGGATTCAAAGTATATATTAAACTGGACAGGTTCCGTTTTTTGATTGTTAACGGTTCCAACTAATATTACTTTTTATCAACTGTTACATTTTATATTTTACATTTTATAACCACAGGGTTTTAATCAAACAGCATTGTATTAAATGTTTTTGGTAAGATAAGTTTTTTACTGTTAAAAATTTTTTGTTTACATTCTTTGTACCTTTAAGAATGGTGCGCTGCCTTACTTTTTGGCGCGCTTTTAGGTTTAAAAAGAAATTGTTACAGATTGTTTTTTATTACTCTGAGGAAGCTACAGCAGGAGCTGTAGCGAAAACGTTGCTTGTTTTGTGATAATAAAAAGAACGTTAAGATTCATATCGCTGAGTGGACTAGTGGCTTTCCGTTTTTTCCTGTTCCAGTCTGTTCTTCTCGGTTTTTGTTGGTTGAGTAACAGTTTGTAGTCAATTATACCACTTATACTGTATCTGGGGACACAGCTTTGTGCTAAATTAGTAGTCAGTGGTACCACTTATACTGTATCTAGGGACACAGCTTTGTGCCAAATTAGTAGTCAGTGGTACCACTTATACTGTATCTAGGGACACAGCTTTGTGCCAAATTAGTAGTCAGTGGTACCCCTTATACTGTATCTAGGGACACAGCTTTGTGCCAAATTAGTAGTCAGTGGTACCACTTATACTGTATCTGGGGACATCGCCAACCTGCTAGCAGATAAGTTTGATGAAAACTTTACCCCTTGTCTCTACCAGTCATACCCCAAAGCATACCTATCACCAGTCTTCTACCTAGTATCTCCAAAGAGCAGGTTATAACCACACTCTCAAGGCCAAAAACACAGCCTCTATGGGACCAGATAGCATCCCAGGCTGCTTACTAAACAGTCTAAAACAGGAGCTACTGGAGTCATTGGGCACTCTCTTCATCCACAGTCTAAGTACTGGCTTTGACCCAGCAGAGTGGAAAACATCAACCATAATCCCCTTACAGAAAGAGCACTCTCAACCGACTCTGAAAACTATAGATCAATAAGCCTAACCAGCCTTTAACAGAGATTCAGTTGGTGCAAAGAAGTCAGTCATTAAAGACATGAAGTCTGCTCTTAGTTTCAAATTTAGCTGTTGCCACTTTTTTAACAAGTCAGGATAAGTATTTGTATAAGAGGGCATTTTTTGAATACGCAAGCCTCGAGGTGCAATCCCCAGCTCCAAATATGCATTAAAGCTTAACCGCTGCCATTGGAGCCTTTTATAGAAGTACATTTTTCTTTCTAGCAGAGTCAGGTGTTCAGTAAACTTATCTGTTTGCTGGGCAGGGGCTCCCATTACTTAATGTTCCAAAAGTAATGGGGGCCACTGCCCAGCAAACAGATATGTTTACTGAACAACTGACTCTCCTAGAGACAGATATGCCTCCCAGAGGCTGACACTCCTGTGGAATAACCCCCCAATTCATGTAATACAGAGCTCCTCACTGACCCTATTTAAGCATAACTTGGACTATTTAAGCATAACTTGGACAAGTGGATGGGAGACCGTTAATATACCCTGGGGGTTTGACCTATGTCCCTCTTGGACAGTGGCAGCAGGTGCTGATCTTAGATTTGCATTGCTAATATAGACTGTATATCTTGGTCTGTAAAGGAACAAGGGTATAACGTGGCTAGGCTTGTTAGGGCCCTAGGGACCGTAGCCTAGTAACCTCCTATGATCCTATGAACAGACAGCCCTGATGTACAGACCTGATCACTGGACCAGAGATATAGGTTACTTCACACATTTCAACATATTTAGATGCCATGTATGTGATCCAGTAGTCTACCCACTTTGTAATCTAGGTGTTTATGGGCACATCTGACAGTGTTGATTGAATACCACAGTGTGAATTTGTGTCAAATTCCTTAGCCTGGTTAGGTTTAACAGGATGATAATGTTGTTGTCATGCATGCCCTCGATGACCTCTTTGAGTACATCTAACAGATGTAACAGACATGATGCAGCATTAACAACTCATACAGGTCTGTTGCACACAGCTGGGATAGTACTAGTGTCCATTTAGAAAAGGTCAGTGATGACATGTTGGTCTGCCTCACAGATGAGGAGAGTCAGGATGTGTCTATACATGCATGTATCAGGTGCTGTCCCCCCCTCCCAACTCAGATGGCTGCATGTTGATGTACACCCTTCTAGGAGAACAAAGTCCATATGGAGAGTGTGTTGAAGTGTATATTCAACCGTGTCAAGAAGGTGTATATGCTGATTCATGCTATAGGCAATCTGGGATGTTCTCACAATCTGGGATGCCCATTGATTCTGTGTGATAGGCCTGGATGAAGGTAAGACAGCGCATACTGCCTATCTTGATCTGGCCTAGTGTTTTGACATAATCCCCCACTCAGGTATCATTGAGAAACTCTCCCAGCTAGGGATTAGCCCTTACGTCATTAGATGGGTAACCAACTGGCTCACCAACAGAACATATACTGTGAAAGTTGCTGAATCAACCTGTACCAGTACAGCTGTCACCACTGTCGTACCCAAGGGATCTGTGCTTGGCACTTTACTGTTTGGAATCTATTTCTTGACAGTTCAGGCTAAAATATACAGCCCTTGGCTTACTATGTTTGCTGATTCTTGCATATTGGCTGCAATCACTGAGTCCACCAATGATGATAACATACTACACGAGGGGCTAACACAGACAAATGATTGGTGACAAAGCCACACAGCCTACAAATAAATGCAAAAACGTGTCTCTATTTTGGCCTTCTGCAAAGTGGCACTCCCTGCTAATTACAGTATTGGCAACACTCCCCTTATGCTGAAACCCAATGATGCAAGACCTGGATACACACATAGATAGCAATCTGAACTTCAATCACCAAGTGTCCACAGTAGTATGGAAATGCAACATTGTACACATTATAAGTCATGCTTAGGACATACACAAACTCCATAGATATAGCCAACCTGCTGACAGACAGGTTCAGTGAAATCTTCATCCCTCTGTGCCCCCCATCAGTAAATCAGGGCATCCTCAGCACCTGACCTCCTCCCCTTATCTATAGGAAACAGGTCATCACTGCCCTCTCAAAGGCAAAAAAATACAACCTCCATGGGACCCAATACCATCCCAGGCTGCATCCTACATGAACTCAGGCAGGAACTTGCAGGACCATTAGGCAGCCTATTCAACCAAAGTCTGAATACCAGCTTCATCCCAGTGGAGTGGAAGGCAGACACTGTCATCCCTTTGCACAAAGGTGGAGCATCCACTGATCCAGGAAATTATAGACCCATCAACCTAACTAGCCTGATCTGCAAGGCCATGGAGCAGATTATCATGGAACTCCTTAACAAAGAGATTGGCAACCTCCAAACACAAGATCCCACACAGTTTTGTTTCATCAAGGGAGGTCATGCCTGTTAAATTTGATCGACTTCTTTGAAACAGTCACCAAAGCCATGGATGAGGGGGAAAATGGTGCATACCCCCTACCTTGACCTGGTCAAAGCCTTCAATACTATTCCCCACTTGGGTATAATAGATAACCTCTCTCAACTAGGCATCAATCCATATGTTACCAGATGGATATCAAACTGGCTCACTGATAAAACCCACCTAGTCAAAATAGGGGAAGCCACCTCAAGCAGTAGACCCATAACAAGCAGTGTACCCCAGGGATCAATCTTCGGGCCTCTGTTGTTTGGGATATACTTTTCTGAGGTGCAGGCCAAAACCAGTGAGCTATGGATAACCAAGTTTGCAGATGACTGCAAGCTGGACGCTGTCATCAATTCTCCTAGTGATGTGGACATACTTCAAGAGGGTCTCATGCAAGCAAATGACTAGTGCCAGAAACATGGCCTTAAATTGAATGCCAAAACATGCATCATCATCATCCCGTTTAGAGAGAGTGGCATCCCCACAAATTATCATATTAATAGCAATGTCCTAAGCATGCAATCAGTAGTGAGGGATTTGGGCAACCATATTGCCTCCATTGTATGGAAAACTTTCTACATGGCCCACCTCATTAGTAAGGGTATCTCATCCAGGGACAAGGAGGTCATAACATCCCTGTATGCTTCCATTATAAGACCCATTATTGAGTACAATGCCCCTTTCAGGATGTACCTCACAAAGCACATGCAGCAGCTGGAAAAAACACAGAGGTTCCCCACCAGGAGAAGCCAAGGCCTCAAACATCTAACCTATACAGATAGGCTAAAAGCCCTGTCCCTCTACTCAGTCTCATACAGACTCCTCAGAGGTGACATCTGTCTGGTATACAAAGTAATCTAAGACCCTACCTTGATGGGATTGCTGCATATCTGCAAGTCAAGTTCCACTCGAGTAACCTGCATGCGTGACCTCAACCTGGTGTGTGACATCAATAGGACTTGTTGGGAGGACATATTTGTGTCCCAGAGACTCCCCCTTATGTGTAATAGACTCTCTCTCCATGTCAAGCAGAGTACCTCATAACCCTTTTTAAGTGCAACCTGGATAACTGGATGGGGAACAGAAAATACACCCCTGGGATTCCACTTATGCCCCTGCTGGACTGGAGCATTGGGTGCTGACTAGTCAGAACATGGGCTAAATTCTTGGGTAGGCTTATAAGAGCCTCAGGGCCAATAGCCTAGTAACGTCCTATGATCATATGATCCTATGTACTACAGTCATGGTAAATACATGACAGGGCAGGCATATCACAGTGTTATGCTTGGATAATGCTAATTCCAGCCAGCTGCCATACCATCATCATTCCACACAAATGTGCATGTCCCCAGGTTGTCCCTGATTAAGTTGGGGAAGATGTTACACATTCACCATTCCATTAAATCTCTGCAGGAAGAATGCCCCCAGCATCAACATTCAAGACATGTGAAGATGACACCAAAATAGCAAGTGAATGCTTGTGAGACCATGGTAATGGTGTTACTGCTTCTGAGCGGCATAGCAACCTGTACTGAGATCTGCAATGATAGTGGACAGTTAGCCTGTTCTGGGATACACAATAATTACTTTTGGTTTTTGGACCAGCTACCAATCAGCTGTAATAGTGACCTGATACATCTTTGGGAAACACTGTAATTGTGCCTTCAAAGCTGTAAGACAGAAGTAGACTATAGTTGTTCTAGTTGGACATCTTGCAACACAGACCACATATAGATCTATCCACATTGTAGTCAATGCCTTGCAATGCCCTAGTCATCCTTTCCTTTCTGAGTATGCTGTGCAGAAGCAACATTAACACCACCAGCTATACAGTGTGAAGCTATTGTGGAATGCCACAACAGGTCCTGTAGCCTATGCTAAAGTAGCAGTGACAGCATCATCAATCACATAAGTATCCAGTGACTCACAATGCAAGGAGCTACAACTTGACCTTTCCTCTCCTATCTGATTTTGGTTCACCTGCCCAGACACATCAGTAGATAAGGCTGTGGAGACTTTTGACACGTTGTGTGCTAGACAGTGAACAATGCCAGACATGGCAGAATACTCCCTGCTAATGCAAGATTGCTGGATCATAGCAACGTCTTTAAATCACTACCACACAGAATGCTAATAAGGAAGTTAAAGGATTATTTTTATTGACATTTGTTTACCAGGAAAGTCTGTCTGGGACACAAGGGCCCAGTTTCAGCAACAGTCCAGGGAAAAAAGTTCAGTTTAACAGAGAAACTAAAAACAAAAATTCAAATACATTACATAAAAAAATATGCATTTCAAAAATAATCAACAATATTTTAAGGCACAGAGATATACTAAAAATATGTTCTAAAAAGAACAATGAGAAAAATGTAAGTAAAACACTATATACAATTCTAGAGAGCATCCTTTTGACACTTCACAGTTGTAATAAGTAAATGTTGTGTGTTTAGTTTAATTGTAACTATAAAGGAGGAATGCAACTAGGATAGATTATTATAAATGGGGAGCAGGTGGTAGGGCAAAGTTAAGTAAAGTGGTAGAGAGGGTTGGATAGCCAGGGGAAGACGAGGAAGTGGTGATGGGTAGAAAATCTGCACAAATAGATTGGAGAAAAGTAGTACAGTAGATGAGATTCATGTTCATCCGAGGGGTATAGCATGAGCAAAGCCATGAATTTGATAGGTGGTCTTTCAAAAATGCTTGAAGGAAGGATGGTAAGTTGCAGTTCTCATAGCCTGTGGAATAGAATTACACTTTTGGAAACAGTAGCAGTAAAGGCTTGAGGTTAAAGATGGTGAGGAGCTGTTTATCATTAAAATGAAAGGGTCTGTTTGCTTGGTAGGAAGGAAGAATACAGCTTAGAGTAGGACAGCCATGGGGTTTACAAATGATGTCACAGACAGTAACTAGTTGTATGAAGTCCATGCAGTGGGGTAGTTCAAGCCAGTTCAAACTTTTAAGGACCTTCAATGTTTACTGGCATCAAATTTAACAACTTTGTTGTAACATATTTCAAGTTTAGTTTTAACAGATTGCTGCAAGTTGTAAGGAGTAAGGCTAGGGGCACCATATAAAAGTGAAAGAGGAGATAAGTGGTTGCTAGGCTGGTTTTAGTAGAGTTAGTAAGAAAGCTTTTATGTCTATAAAGCATGCTAGTTTTCTGGTGAGTTTTTTATATTATTTTGAATGTGGAGTTCAAATGTGAGGTTGTCATTAATTGTCACACCAAGCAGTTTTGTATGGGATACAATTTATATCTCTGTATTGGTAAATAAAAAGATTTTGAAGCTGGATTTGTCCTTCAGATGTTCTTTGGGGGGAGTAGTTTTTTTTTTGGGGGGGGGTTGAGTAATAATTGGGCGTTGTGAAGCCAGTTTTCAAAAGAGGCCAAGGCTTCTTCTGTGATTTCAAGAAGATGCACCAGAGTGTCAAATGAGCATATTAGAGTCAAATCACCAGCATACTGTATAAGTGGTGCTTGCAGAGAAGCGATATAGAGGTCATTAATGAAAATGTTGAAGAGAAGCAGACCAAGAATTGAGCCCCAGGGTACACCAATAGTAATGTGGAGGTAAGGAGAGAAAGTATGTTGCCATCTAACAGTCTACTGTCTGTCAGATAGGTAGCTTATAACCCACTGATTTGAAGAAGATGATAGGCCAAGATGATGCAGTTGTTGAAGGAGCTTGCTATGTGAGATGGTATCAAAGGCTTTGGACATATTCAGAAATATGTAACAAATACGTTTATCAGAGTCTGTTTTCTTGTTTAGCTTATCAGAAGAGAATAATATTGCAGTAGTTGTACTATGGCCAGGACGGAATCCATGTTGAGTACTGGTTAAGAGCTGTTCTAAGAGGAGACGGTGAAGAAGTTGAACACAGATACATTTTTCTAGGAATTTTAAGAGAGGGGAGAGAATTGCAATGTAACAAAAGTTAGAGACTTATGTAGAGTTTCATCCTTTGTGCAGTGGGGTGACATATAATCATTTCCAAATAGCTGGGACATAAGATTCCTGTATGGATCTATTGATTAAGGTAGCTACTGGGTAAGATATGGCTTCTGCTGCCATCTTGAGGTTTTCAGGTGGGAAGCTGTCAGCAGCTGTGGAGCAAGGTTTAAGTTTAAGTAGCAGTTTTTTACAGTAAATTTTGTTGCATGTGTTAAGGTAAAGCTGTTAGCATTTGTGGCTAAGGATTGTTTGGATTCATATTTTTCAGAGATTAATGTGAAAATGGAGAGGGCAGTTGATGGGTTTGTGTAGGGGAAGGCGATGTGCTGTTGGTGAGGGCAGCAATGCTCTAAGGGGGGAACAGGTTTGAGAGGGTTGCAGATCTTTTATGTGCCAAGATTGAGTAGTGTGTGAATAAAGGACTAGAATTTTTTGGATTATTTTTATAACTAAGTTGTAGTTGGTCATATATTGTTTCTTAATGTTGTACATTTTTTAGCTTGATTACGAAGTTCCCTGCATTGCTGAAAGTTATTTTTTATTTAACCACTCCCTCCAAGCCTTGCCTCTGGTACACATAATGTTTTTGGTAAGGGTGGATAGGCAGGGGGTATTTTACTTTTAGTCTTTTTATATGTAGAGGGACACGGTTATTTAGGATGTTTAAAAATGTATTAAAAGTTGTAACTACATCATCTAATGGAAGAGTTTTTAGTATAGACTGGTTAAAGGACCTTAGGCTACTGTTGAATAAGTTTTTGTTAAATTTTGTAAGATTCCTGGTTGGTTTAAGTTGGTGGGTGTTGAGGTGCATATGCATTGAGATGATCTATTAGGAAGTTAGGATAACTTGCCCTGATAGTATATTTACTGGGGTCTGAGACTGAAATCCAATTAAGAATTGTGCCCTTATTGCTTTTGTTGTATCTAGTAGGTGTTGTGATTAGCTGAGTCAGACCAAATAGATTTATGCAGGATGAGGGACTATCAGATGTTACATTTTTGCTGGTCGATATTGATATCACCCAGAATTATGTTTTTCTTAAGTAATAGTACTAGATATACAGGAGAGAAATTCTTTGAGAATACGTATGTTTTTCCTGAGGTGGGGAGCAAATTACAATAATACAGAGTGTTTGTTCAGAGTTTAGCTTTAAAAGTGTTATGAGTGCTTCTGCTGAGTGAAATCTAGGGATGAAGCTGAGACTAAAGGAAAGGTTATAGGAGCTGGGGTACAGTAAGGCAACTCCTCCTCCCTTTTTGTGGGGTCAGTCAGTCAGTCCTCATAATCTTACAGCCTGCAGGTAATATTTCTATATATTTCATATTGGGTTTAAGCCATGTTTCAGTGATGGCTAGGATTTCTGGGGAACAGAGTGATGGTTCTCCCATTCGATTCTCGGCTGGAGCACCTTCTGTGTGGAGTCTGCATGTCCTCCCCGCGGTTGAGTAGCATTCGAAAGACATGTGTGAATGGGCGTGCCTTCGTTGAAGGTTGGGCATCGAACTGGCACCTCAGCACCGTAAAAATCTATTGCCAATCATTAGTGGACCGTAGTTCCCCTGTGGCGACCCCTAACTGGGAAAAGCCGAAAGAAAAACAAAAAAAGAGTGATTCCCAGGCATGTAGATCTGTAATTTTATTATAAATGCTATGAATATTTAACATTATCAGACTTAGTTTTTTGGCTGGACTTGCACTTGACAGAGTGGATTAAAGATGGTGAAAAATTGTTTATCATTAGAATGAAAGGGTCTGTTTGCTTGGTAGGAAGGAAGAATACAGCTTAGAGCGGGACAGCCATGGGGTTTACAAATGATATCATAGATAGTAACTAGTTGTACGAAGTCCAGGTAGTGGGGTAGTTCAAGCCAGTTCAAACTTTTAAGGACCTTCAATGTTTATTGGCACCAAATTTAGCAACTTTGTTGCAGCATATTTCAAGTTTAGTTTTAACAGATACCTGCAAGTTGGTAAGGATAGGGGCACAGGCTGGACTTGTGCTTGACGGATTAGGAAAATGGTATGTGTGTAAATGGGATCTAGACTGGGTGGAAAATGCCTTTGTATAATGAATAAGGGATGCATTAGAGAAAAAATGGCTTGTAACTAAAAGAGGGGAGTTATCTGGGCTGTTATAGTGCTTGCAGAAACGGGAGGTATTCAGATTTAGGTTTAAATTAGTAGGGCCAGGGTTTGGGTGTATATTCCCACACAATTGAGTCCTTGAGTTCTGAAGCAAAAAATTGAAATAATTCTTAAGGATGGGTATGAGCAGATGTTTTGTTTTGAGGGAGGAGGTGATTATAGAGAAGAATTCTGTATTTAAGACAGAGAGAGGATTGAAGAAGCTATGAGATATTAGAATAGTTATTATAACTGTCTAGGTTAAGTAGGAGGCTGAATGTTGGGGTTGTGGTACTGCAGTTTAAGGAAAAGAGGTCAATATTAGAATACGAGAGAATAATATAAGAAGCAGCATTTTGTATACAAGAGTTACTGATCAAGGGGAGAGGTGGTAGAGGGCTAGAATTTAGGAAAAAATTGTTTAGATGGAAAAGTGAAAGATTGGTGGTAGTGTAAAAGGACAGTGATAGTCTGGGATTTACAGAATGAGGATGGGATGATTAAAACATTAGATAATATATTGTGGGAAGGAGTTTTTAACTATCTTGCCATTGAGTGGTCAAACCTAGTAGGGTTTGGCTGGAACAGATGAGAGAGATACTGAGCTAACACATTAAATAATTACATTGTGTGGAAGGAGTTTGAACTATCCTGATGTGATGTTGAGTGGGTGGAGCATGGTACAGAATAAATGTAAAGTAAGGAGGGGTGGGTAGGAATTGGGGATAGTGTAGAGGAGTGGAGTGAGCCCAAGCAAAGCAAGGGCGAACAGAGCAGGATCCACTTGCTGACAATGTTTGTAGATCCCAAAAGAAACAATCAGTGGATAGTACTCACAACAGATCAGAACTTCATCACAGCTATTGTACACAGCTATAAGGATAAAAAGTCCAAGTCAATATCTGCATATACAAGAGGTTATAAAGGAGCGTGTCTTGATAAAGGGAAAGCCACAAGTGGTATTCCTCAGTGGTAAGGACTTTTTTTTGCTTCATTTTTTCCCTCTGTTGCATCTTGACTATCTTGATTGTGACCAAGCAATAATAGTGAAGCAATCATGCAGACATTTTAGGGATTTTTTTTCACTTTTTGCTCTATATTTCCTATGTGTGCCAGCTCACAGTCAAGCCGCACATAACTGATTCCACAACTGTTAACTTCCTCTGTGGGTGACATAAGCCTCAGCAGCCTGCCTTCCCTGAAAGTGTCTAGACTATTTTTGCTCCAAGTCACCATCAAAAATTAAAACCAGTATGTCCTAATCCTTACACTATAGAAGGCTCAAGCAGACACTGCCTCATGGTTCCCCTCCCAACCACTCCACAGCCTAGGCTCTTAATTAAATTTATGTCAACTTGTTTGTAGTCTGGGCTTTATCCATCTATTACACTGAGCTAAAATTGGGATAAGGACAAGGATCTATAATTTGTAATGTATACATTTCTAGCATAGTGGAGGAATTACACAATAAGATGAAATCTCTTCAGATTAGTCTAAGTTTGAGATGGGTAGTGGTTCTTAATCTAAAATGGAATCTAAGGAAACTAGAAAACTATGGAAGAATGTGATAGCAGAGTTTTAATATCAGAAACAGTGAGGTTGCAGTCATAATGATACCATTTAAACTATCTGCCCTCATTTCTGTTATCTCAGATTCAGTTAGCAGTCTAGTTGCAGGAAGGAATATCATTAAAGTTTAAAGAAGTAATTACTCCCTTATATTCAGTACTGATTAGACTAGTTACTGAGTACAACACTCCCTTTTGGGATATATCTCACTAAACATATTAATCCAAAAGTTCCTAACCTAAAATATCACAGGCCTAAAGTCCATGAGCTATCAAGAGTTGCTAGAAAACCTATATTTTTATTCAGCATGTTATAGACCTTTGATGGAAGATCTCCATCTCACTTATCACACTATTAGAGACCCAGCTGTTGAAGACCACCTGTATCTCTGAACATCCAATGGTTACACCAATACTGGTAGAACAGATTTATAAGCCATAAGTGAATAAACATCACCTGCATGTTAAGCAGTATGGCTTGCTATCTTCCTTTAACCATAACCTAAATGGCTGGCTATACCCATAAATTACCTCCAGGATTGACTAGTACGGCCTTCCCAGAGAAAGCATGCATGGCATGAGAGAGCATACTAACAAGACATAAATGTCATGATACTCAATAGTCGTGAAATATCTATCAGTCTATAAATCAAAGTCAGAATGGAAGGTAATAACTGTCTAGAGATAGGCACCTTTTTTTGCTTTCCTGGTGACCCATAATGATACACAGCAGAAGTCACAGCAGATAACTACAAAATACAAGTTAGAAGAGCAGGAGTTTACTTATATACACAATGTGTAGGTGCATGTATTTAAGCAGCTAAGACCTTCAAATGTCTATGCTTTTCAAGGAGATGGGAAATGGGGTACAGCAAAATATTAATGGCATGGCAGTTATACTGCTCATGTCTCAGGTGTGTGAAAGGAACAACAGGGGGTGAACATTTGTGGGGACCCAAAGCTGCCTGCAGTTTTAGTAGGAGATGAACATTTTAGAAAAGGTGCAAAATGATACATTTCAAGGCTTGCAATTAATGCAGGAAGAATTAGATGAGAGGGAATATATTGGAGGTATCTTGTAAGACAAATATATATTTGTGTATGAGTAAAACACAGGTACAATCATGCAAATTAATGAGTTAAAACAGTGACTAGGACTACCAGAATACCTTTTGTATATCTACGGTCACTGAGTAGTGCTAGCCAATTTTACTGCTATATGGACATCTGTTTTCAACCTCTCTGTTATGTGCAGTTCTGACCACCTTACAAAACAAAAGGATAGTAATTTGTCCATGAGTGTGCTGACAGAAATAGTAAAACCAGGATTGAAAACTAACTACAGAGGAAGATTTCAGAGATTAATGTTTGCATTAAGAGGCATATCAACAGAGGGGATACATGATCACATAATAAGTTGTAAATTGAGTGATTATAGATCTTCAGAAGGGACAGACAGGAAGAAAATGTCCTAACTGGCATATTACTACGAGATAAGGAAAAGCATTATTCCACAGAGAGAGCTGTGGATTCAGGAAATGTACTCACCAAGTGGTTCAGACTGAGGAAGCTGATAGATATAAGATAAAGTCTGAGCATTTGAGTTTAATGCTAATTCAATAGCTACATGACGATGCTGAGTGACTGAATAGCTATTATGCATGTTTTACTGGCTTAATTACATTAATAATTAAAACATCAAAGAAATTACTTCATAAAGTAGTGTCAAGGTGGAATAGGCTGAAAGCTGTTGTCAGTATATAACTGCAGAATTAGTAGATCCAAAAATACTAAGGGGAAGAATCAGTCATATTTGAAACTGTGGGTGCCTGCATGTGAAACTGCTGCAAACTTATCATGCATTACCAGTGGGGCAGCTGTTCAGGTTATAGATGCTGAGTGATTCCAACATTATATTCTCATTAAACTCGGGTGACTTGGAAATCACACAGAATTTCCAGGCCCTCTTGTGCATTTTGCAGTTGTAAAACATGGGCAGTATAACTTGACATTCAGAAGCATGTAGTGTATCTCACTTGTCAGTGAGAAAGGGTAGCAAATCTTATTATGTACATAATGGTGGCCCAGGCTGTGAAAAACTGATTTATCATTCCTGAAATAAAATAAAATCTGCTCATCTGAAACTCATAAGGACATTTTTGTTAAAGATTTATCAACACACACACACACACACACACACACACACACACACACACACACACACACACACACACACACACACACACACATGCCATGGTTCTTTTATACACATGCGCACACAGACACACACACACACACACATACACAAAACATACATATACACGTGACATGTACACACACATACATACACTTGCCATGGTGTACACACACACACACACACACACACACACACACACACACACATACACGCAAAACATACATATACATGTGACATGGTGAACACATGCACACACACACACACATATATACACACATGTACATGCAGGCACACACATAAACAAAACATACATATACATGTGTCATGGTACACACACACACACATGCATATACATATGACATGGTGCGCACGCACCCACAAACAAACGCGCACATGCACAGACACATACATGCACACACATATACACATATACATGAGTGACATGGTACACACACACAGACATACACATCTACACACACACACACACACACTACCATTGCCACAAACACATATACAGCAACACATATGTCTATTTACTTAACTTTCTTTGTATACATTCTATGAACTGAAGTAGAAAAAAAATAATAATGTAATATAAATATCCAAGGAAGCAGATTGCACTATGAATTGCTTCAAAAAACAAAATACAAGAGTAGTTATCACCATGATGTGCTGGCAATCAATATATATATATTTTTATTTCTGCAAGCCTTACAACAAACAGAACATGAAAAAAGTAATAAGAAAAGTATTAAAAATAAAACTATTGTGTGTGCACCCACCCACAATGGTCACATCAGTTGATACCTATTGTAGAATGCATTTGTGAGGTGAAAGCTGGTTGTTAATGAACTATGAAGTCTGACAACTAGAGCTTACATTTAGAAACATAGTTATAAGTAAAGTAATAATTTATTCCCAAAAGATAGGAGATAAGGTGTAGCTTAATTATTTATCATGCCATGTTACATCTCCATAGGCTGATTAAGTCAAACAGCATTATAATATGTTTAGACATTGTATTAAAGTGTTGGCTTGTTTTATTTCTAATAAACTTCCTTGCTTCCACTGAATACTGTTTATGGGTTATTCTTTATTTAATCTGGATTAAAACTATGGTATCCATTTTTTGAGGATAATTTGGCACAATTCCATTGATTCAAAAGTGTCAACTCTCACTCTGAATCAGAAAATATGTCTACCTACTTACTTGGCATCATTAGAAAGTTCTCTTATTTTACAGTATAAACATGTAAGCCTCAGCAAAAATTCAGCTGTAACAACTAATAGATGTCTACTGTAGCAATACCACATCTTGTTACAGCACAAACAATATTACAGTATGTGCTTGGTATTCTTAGGACCACAGGTCTCAGAGAGAGATTAAATTTATAACTCAAGGTCAATTAAGAAGGTTAAAAGCTGCTAGAACATTTTCGTTTTTCTCTCATGTTGACACTGATGATTAAATCTATGAGTTGTGAATAAGTTACTTCCATTGGTATAGGGTTTATTCCCTCAGCCTTCTTTTGTCTGTTATGCGACCCTGAGTAACTCACTTAACCAGATAGTGCTTTGGGGTAATTGGGAATTTGGGCTGGGCTCCTTACTGGTCTCCTGGACTGCATGCCTACTGGCTAGCTATGAACTAAATGTTCAGTCGCTTTTTGGATTTACTTAGACTCCTGCCGTTGATGATATTTGTTCCATAACCAATGATGGCTCTAGGCTCCTTTTCTTGTTGGGGCATAGTATCTAGTGAGTGGGGCACATAGGGTGCATAAAAAAAGAGAAAAAAACATACCAATAAAGTATGGCATACATAAAACATGGTAACAGCTGACCCATAATCCACTGTTGCAAATTAAAGACCATTCCCTATGGAAAAAAAGTGAATGCCATAATCTTACAAATCCTGCAGTATTTACAACACAGAGAAACTACTAAGTTGTAATGATCAAGGACTATGGTTTGGATGAATTGTTGCAATGCTACAGTGTAACAAGGCAAGGGTGTAACCATACAAAAGAGGTGTGAAAATGTCATGTACACAGTCATTTGTGGCTCAGTAGAAAGGAAAAAAATATCATTAACCCAAATTCAAGAACAAAACGTTGGACTTATTTTAAACTGTGCTGTATTGTAAGGAAAATATATTTTTTAAACAAATACAGCACTTTTTGGCACTGTTTAAGATAAAACACACATCTTCCCACTGTTAACAATGTTGAATAGCAAAGCAGTTTAAAAGTCTTGACTTAGAAGAAAGTGGTCAGTTAACAGTACTGTCAGCAGTGCAACTAGGGCAGTGTGAAGGAGGCAGCTGTCCCATCTGCAAAGTGTTAGCGTGTGAACCACATAGTTCTCTCAATAAATCAGGGACAAGTCTCAGCAGAATCAGGTACGAATCTAGAAATAATCAGGGACAATCAGGGACACTTTTAAAATATTAGTAGTATTACTGTAAGATATTGACAGGATAACAGAATGTTATTAGTATACATTTTCTGAACTAAAGGAATTCTATTACAGGGATTCAATACACTCTGTGTAGGCTTAGCATGAAGCCTACCTGGAGTTTACATATTAGCAAGATGCGCTAATTTCATATACATGTCACTCATCACCCTTACAGAAATACAAGTGCGGTTTTGTAGGCAGTGACAGTGTTGCAGGCCAGTAAAACAGAACAAACACCTGCAAACATGCAAACATGTTTACCTATGGGTAAACTAGTTCTGCATGATTGAGCGGACAGCCACAATGACTATCAGGGCTTAATATAAGGCAATTCATAAAGTTCTAACACATTACAGGAAAGTGCAGTCAGTGCAAAGTACTGTGCAAACCTGTTTTAGGTATAGAGAATAAAACTTTTGGTGGTGATCAGCAAGGGTACATAGACTGAATTAGAAACAATTATTTTGGGAAAGAGTGTGTATTGAAAAGGGCCATACACATGAATTATAGGAAAGAGCACAGGGGAGGAGGACAGCAGATGAGGGCATGTCAATGTACATAAACCACAAAGACAAGACATTGTAGCATGAACAGTAACCACATATCGATATGATACAGTACGTACTGCTGTTTACACCTCCTGAGTGGGTATAGTCATATCATCATGCAGTTATTATATATAATGTGACTGTCACACAAGGTCACATGTGATTGTCACACACGCATCCTGACATGATTACTGATGAGGACATTTATCAAGGATGGCATATACAACAGAGGATGGATACATATTGTGAAGAAGTGCAAAATGACTTGCTTGAATATGAATGTTATGTCAGCATAGGTCTCAATCAAGTGGCCGCATAGCAACAGGCTCATGGACAACAGTAGACAGAAGCACTCACAATCAGGGACAATATCAGAATAATATCACCACTCTTCTGTGTTATTGACATTAAATAGTGATTGTGAGTTAGTATGCATGTTCTGCATGAACACAGTTGTACAACCCTAATGATTTGTCTGTAATCTATATGGGGAATCAAGCACACCTTCATGAAAAAAATTACACCCTTCAGAGGTAATGTAATGTGATCCATTGGTCTACTCACTTTATGACATAGGTGTTTATGCCCACTTGAGACAGTTTCTCTGTAATACCTGAGTGTGGATTTGTGTCAAATGCCTTGGCCAGGTCAAGTTTCACAGCATGAGAGTGTTTTCCTCATGCATGCCCTTGTTGATCTTCTTGAAGACATCAAACAGATGTAACACACATGATGTAGCCATAATAAATCAAACATGGGTATGGCACACAACTGGGAGATTACCTGTGTCCTTTTTGATAAAGTCCACGATGACTCGTTGGTCTGTCTCACAGATGAGGAGAGTCAGGCGTATGGGTCTATAACTCCATGCATCAGGTGATGTTCCCCACTGGTCAGACAGATGTCTGTTGCTGTACACCCTTCTTTGAGAACACAGACTGTCTGGAGACTGTGTTGAAGTAGGGATCCAACTATGCCTGCTAGGTCAAGTTTTAAGTCACACCATAGGCAACCTGGGATATTGTCAGGGCCCATTGATTCTGTGTTATTAGCCATAGAGAGCACACAGATGAGCTGCTCTACTGAGGATAAAAACTGAGCAATGTTTGTATGTATACATTGGCTGATGGTCAGCTAGCAGATTGACTATTTTCTCTGGTTGAGTGTGGCTGGTGCCATTCACAAATAGCTCTGTGCTTAGTTGTGTATCCCCCAAAAATGTCACATTTATTGAAATACAAGTCCAAATACAGCCTTGGTCATACATCACATGCCACACAGTGGTACTGTTCACACAGTCATACAGCTGTACCAATGTCATATAATTACATCAATTGCACAACATATGCCTATATGTGTTTCATGGGAAAGCTGTTTCTTTGCAGCCTGATGCCATTTAGAACACATTACAGATCAGTTGTTTGTGGCACATGCAGAACATTTCCTGACACAAATGCTACTAGTCACACAATGGTGCTACTGACCATATCAATAATCCTTGGGAATAGCAACACAACTGCACATACAATGCATTCCACAAGGTTGCAATTGAATCAAAACATGTGATATTTCTTTCATATCACAGCATTACAACATGTGGATGGAACAAGATGTATGTGCCTATGTAATCAGTATGGATTTATATTGATGTCTGTCACGGAGCATTTAATGATGGTAGGTAGACACATGCACACCTGTGCCATACTGCAAGTGTCTCTGTGATGGTAGAATGAGAACTCTGTAGAATGCTGATCTTCTCTACTGCAACAACACATTTATTTATTTGTTTTTGTTTGTTTGTTTACTGGGGTGGTCTGACTGGGTCTACAGAACCCATTTTTAGCGGATGCCTAGGAAGAAAAGCTCCACATATGGTACAATACAAATACAGTATGGTCCACAAACAATGTAAGTCACATCAGGAATACTATACAAAAATCAGTTGAATGAATGTAAACTAGGTTACAAGATATACTACACATCTGGACAATTCTAAAAATTTAAATCATTATAGGCAATTTTAGTCATTCTAACATACATAGGCTATGAGTAAATAAAGTAATACAAATAATGTGTAGGTAATATAATGTATGGTATTGGCTGTTATGGTACATGAAAAATTAAATGTTGGTTTAAGTTAGGAAAAATAATAGCTGAAGAGTTAGTGATGCATATAGACAGTGAGAGAGTCAAGAAGAACAGAGGCATTACAGACTGAGCAGTAGCTTAAGGATATGGTATATAAACAGAGAAGGAGGAGACTTAGGATCATGCATACTGTGAAGGAGTAAGATGTGGCAGAAGAGGAGGATGAAGCTAGTGTGGAAGAAGAGGAAGAGCTGAGCATTAGGCTGGATTTATACAGGAGCACAGCCATGTATTTTGAGATTATTTTTTAAAGAGGCTTTAAAGTAGGTTAGGTCATGCATAGACCTGGTAACTACAGGTAGTGAATTCCATAGTTTAGACACAGAATATGAATACAGATAGTGACCTTTTTTTTTTTTTGTTTGTTTTTTGTTTTTTTGTGGGGGTTTTTTTGTGGGTTTTGATAGCTAAGAGATTTGTCTTCTGATTGTAGGGATGGATTTGATGTGTACGGTTTGACTAGACTGGCTAGTGCAGGGCAGGCAATAGGCTTGAAAATAAGGTTGTGCAAGGAGGATAGCTGAATGAAAGCAAGTTGGTTGGGGAGTTCAAGCCAGTTTAGTTCTAGCAGCAGTTTACAGTGGTGTCTGCGATATTTAGAGTTTGCGGCAAACCTCGCAACTTTTTTATAGCACTGTTCCATCTTGCTTAGGGTAGAAGTTTGTAAGTTAGTTGGGATAGAGCACCATAAAGAAGGGAGGGAAGTAAAAAGGTTTTTGCTAGGGTAGCTTTGGTTGCTGTAGTTAAGAAATATTTGCTTCTATATAAAAGTCACAGCTTTTGATGAGTTTTCTTTATATTTTGCTGTATATGGGGGTAAAAGAAAAGTTTATTATCTATGATTACTTCTAAAAGTTTGGTTTCCTGCACCATTTCTATGATGGTGTTGTCAGATGCAAAGATGTTGGAATGATCAGTGACAGGGGAGGTTTTATTTGGGGTGAAGCAGTACTAGTTTAGTCTTCCTTGGATTAAGAAAGAGTTGGGCATTTTTTAGCCAGGATTCAACTGCAGTGAAGGACTGTTGCATGTTTGAAATCAGTTCTGGTAGTGATTGAGTGGTACAGATTATGGTGGAATCATCAGCGTACTGAATGAGGGTTCCAGAATGGGAGGAAGTGTAAAGGTGTCTAGAGAAAATGTTGAAGAGTAGGGGTCTGAGGATGAAGTCTTAAGGGACTCCAATAGGTTTGTGGAGAAAGGGTGAGAGCTCTTTGAACCATTTCACTGCTTGTTTATGATCCTTAAGGTAGCTCTGAAACTATTTTATTGTGCTATGTAAGAAGCCTAAGTTAGACAGTGTGTTCAGTAGTACAGGGTGAGATTCAGTGTCAAAAGCCTTAGAGAGGTCAAGGAATACTGAGACTGCATAGCATCCTGCATCTCTGTCCTTGTTTACAGTGCCTGTAAAGGATAATAGGGCTGTAGATGTGCTGTGGCTGGGTTGGAAACCATGCTGGGTTTTGGTTAAAAGCTTGTTTTGCAATAGATATTGCATTCATTGTTGACAGATACCTCTCTCGAGAATTTTGGATATGGTGTCAAGATGGATATAAGACGGAAGTTAGTTGATTCAATAGAGTAGCCTTTCTTTGTGGATGGGGGTGATGCAAGATTGTTTCCACATGGCTGGTACTTCTAATTAAGATAAAAAACTATTTATAAGGATACTGGTTGGGTAGCTAATTGAGTTGGCAGCCAGTTTGAGGTAGTGTGGTGGAAGAATATCAGCCGAGGTAGAGCAGGGTTTTAGTTTTTGTAGCAGTTTCTTTATGGTGTCTGTGGGTATGGGCTGAAATGAGAATGGAGTTTGTATGACATTTTGTTGAGTAGGGGAATTATTAATGACAGGGTCAAAGGTGGTTGATGGTATAGGATTGGTGCATAAATAGGGTGAAGATTTGGGGGCAGTGTTAGGGTTGTTAGTAGGTCTGCTGTTGATTTTATGAAGTGTTTGTTAAATATTTTGGCTATATCTGATGGAGGGGTATTAGGTGATTTGGTGTGATCTCTATTTATCCCAGGGTTAAGTAGAGTTGATATGGAGTGCCATATTTTTAGGGTTGTTTTTTATACTGGAGTTAAACTGGAAATAGTATGATTTCTTATCTTTGTTGATTAATTTTGTCACTTTGTTACATTTTGTTTTGAAGTTGACTCAATTTTTGGTCATTTTTGTTTCATTTCCAGGTTTTCCAGGCTAGGGCCTTTTGCTTCATCATGTATTTACACTCCTTAGAGAAGCATGGGGCTGAATTCTTTTTGATTCTTTTCATACAAATGGGGGCTAGGGTATTAAGCATGTGAAGAAAGGTATTATTAAAGTATAGTTCAGCATCAGTAAAGGGTAGTAGTTTGAGGGGTGTCCAGTCTATTTCATGTAGGAGATTGCTGAATTTATGCTCATAAAATTAGTTGAATTCCTAACCAGTTTTACAGTATGTACTCTTAGTTGCTGGTAGTTTGTTCTAAGGGCATAATCTGGCAGATGATCGCCCAGGGAAATAGAAAGTGTACAAGAACAGGAATAATTGGTGGAGTGGGATACCAGGATCCAGTCTAGGGTGGATTGACAGGGTAAGATTTTTGTCTGTCATGTCTTAATAAGCTACCAATTTACATAAAAGTTTATCATACTATGACAGCAGTTCTCAGAAGGCATATTACTACACCTGTTATAGAAGGAGCACATAATGAAATGGCAGCAGTGGCCATCAATACATTAGCTCACATCATAGATTGTAAGACCCTCTTGTAGGCATACTGTACATCCACACTTTAACATAGCACATGTCAGTGACAGCAGCATTGACATGTCAAATGTTTGTAGGGTCATAGGACATTATTAAGCTAATGGCCAACATCACATTTAACTCATTCCCTTCAATACAGCTCTTTTGAATGTGTACCTTTAACTAAAGGTGGATGTGGCTTGAACCTTTAAAAAATGAGGTTATCGACTTACAGTTCTAACAAATGCTCATTGACAGAGGTCAAATATCAATAGAGTTGCATTTTTCATCATGTATGCTTCAAGATAAAATATTCTAATATATTGTATGTAGCATGGTTTTGAAAGCATTAATGCAAATATGATCAAACAATATTTGATGCCTAGAGGCACAGTAGGAGGTAACTGCTAAAACACACAGAGGTGCACTCACTTGTAATGAGTTAAAACAAACTCCTTATATCTTTATGATGGAAGATAGTAAGACGATTGTGCATATGTGTGTATTTGTTGGATTGCATTACATAATGCCATTGCCCATATGGGACATGTGCAACACACCATGATAGAATTAGCAATCACACATGCAATGGTCTGGAGATGGCTTGCAGAGGATCATGGAAGGATTCTGCTTCATGATGTGTGTATGCATATTTGACATGAGAACATCCTCCACTCCTCTGCAGGAAGGATGTAATGTGGCCAGAGGAAAATATGAGGATGGTGGATGCATGGGGCTACATTAAAGTTTCTCATAAGTGGTTGTGAAATGAAATGTGAATTTAAAGATCATACAATGGCCCTAATGTACCAGCAACCACACTCAATGCAGTATACTGGGTCTGATTTGAACATTACACCTGTGTAGGTATAGAAAATGAATGCCATGCAGTATAACACTAGCACCACCACATGTGTCTAATTTTAACAGTATCATGTTGCACTTTATGGAGTATGATAGCATTGTTGTATGCTGAAAACATCATATTGGGAGGAGTGTCCAACATGAATGTGGACTCACATTTCTATGTAAAATTGTCTCAAAAGTAATATTTGGATGTATATGCACCCAAGCTGTCTGATGTCAGATTAGAACCCCTATATGTCTATGTCAAGAAGCTTGAGAGCACAGTGCTTAATGTTACTGCAACTGCACAAATTTGTCTTGAATACTGTCAGAGTGCATGTTATACAGGATGACAGTATCAGTGTATGTTATAAGAAGCTGTTCGAAAGAGTGTCTGACATAGCTGTAGACTCACATGTCATTCTAAAGTACAAAGTACATACAAACCAATTGATCGCAGTGAGAGCAGAACCCCTACCTGACTATCTGAAGAGCACAGTACTTAACACAAGTGCCACATTACAAGTCTGTGTCTTGTGAGAAGAAGACGGTTGTAGAATTATCTCACATGATGTTCTAAAATGGCCTCTTGAATGTGAACCAACTGAACACACACACACACACACACACGCACACACAAACACACACCAATTGATAACAGTGAAAGTACAACCCCTACCTATCTACAGAGCAAAGTTCTTAATGCAGGTACCACAGCACAAGTCTGGCTTTTATAATGTCAGACAACAGTTTATAGCTGATGACATCAGCAGTGTCTGGTGAGAAGAAGATGGTAATAGGAGTGTCTCACATGCTGTTCTAAAATGGTCTCTTGAATGTGAACCAACTGAAAACATATACACCAGTTGACTGCAGTGGGATTAGAATGCTTGCCCAACAAGGTACACAAGCTAGACAACTCAGTACTTAATGCAAGCACTATGGCAAAAGTCTGACTTTTACAATGTTGCTAGACAATTTATAGTGGATAACATCATCTTTGCATGTTTGAGTGACAAAGTTGGGAGACCTATCAGTAAAGAATACAAGAAAAAATCTACCCAAGCTAGATTTGCCACTGTGTGATTCCTTAAAGCCTCTTGTATCAGAGGTAACATAGTATATATGCAAATGACCCCCTTAAGGGCATCAGGTGTTTTAGCTATATGGCAGTTCTGAATGCCCAATTTTTTCTTTTTTCCTTTTTAAGTCTGTTATGGACAAATTCAGGCCAATAAAGCCTTGGAGGTCTGCATGAAATGAATGGGTAGCCATGTACAACTATCAAAATATTTGTACTCCATAGGACTGTATTGCTGACAACAGATACTCACGTACACTTCTCTGTCTGGAAGGACACACACACACACACACACACACACACACACAAACAAACACACACACAGACACACACACACACACACACACACACACACACACACACACACACACACACACACATACACACACCAGTTGACTTCATTGAGATTAGAAACCCTGCTTAATTAGGTACACCAGCTACAGAACTCAGCACTTAATGCAGGCTCCACAGCACAAGTCTGATTTTTACACTGCTGCTGGACAATGTGTAGTAGATGATATACTCATTGGATGCTTGTGAGAAGATGTTGTGAGGCCTGCATGAAATGGCTGGGTAGCCACATATGGCTGCCAAGATATTAGTTCTGCATGGAATCGGATTGATGCTAAGATACAGATTGATGTTCCTCTGACTATGCACACACACACTTACACATACATACAGACACACACATAACGTGGCTGCTGAGTTAATTTAACACACATACATGTAAGTATTTTGTTCCCATCTGCAAAAGACAGTATTTAATGACTGCAACACTCTTGAAGTATGTATTTGCCAAACCAAAAAGAACTGTAGATTCTCCACCAAAGGCTGCCTGCCCACAAAGATTCCAAAGGAAAGAAGAAAAAAGCAGGTACTGGCCACCACGCTGAATAGCTTCAAAACTTTTATTTAAAACACAATTAAAAACACAGGATTGAGTGCTTTTGGGACCAAGCTGTTCTTCAGATGCAACACTCAAATGAAACTGCAGTTTTTATATAGCTCTTCACTTAACATTCAGTACCGCACCCTCCTTTTCTTTGGTGCAGGATATATATAACTCCATTTAAACCTGGGGTTTTGTATGCTGCTAGCTCAATGATCTATTTAGTTTTATTCAACTCTGTCTCAATAATCAAGTCACCTCCCCTTTTGTTTTTATTTACACATTGTATAGCCATAAACTTAAACTTATGATTTTCATACTTAGAAATGTGCTGGAAAATTGCATTATGTTCACGTTTTAATCTTACAAAGGACAAATGGTTAAAAGTTCTGTTTTTCAGCATGCAGTTAGTTTTTCCTACATAGAATGAGCTGCAGTCCTGAGAGACAGCCAGGTAAACAACATTCTTTCTTCTACAATCTGCATACAAATCAAAACAATATTGTTTTCCTGATACAGGGTGTACATAGGATTCTGCCTCTACAATGTATTCACATGCTTTGCAATTTCTGCACCTTCATGTACCTGCACATTGTAAAAAATTGTTCCTACTTTTTTATATTCCCTTCATGACATAATAAATCCTTTAGATTTTTATTTCTCCTAAAGCCAAAAACTGTTTTTTCTCCCACTACCTTGGCTATTTTTTCATCTGTCAGCAAAATATTCCAATTCTGTTTTATTAAATCACAACCCCCCTATGTTATTACTATATGTTAACATTAGCCTCACATTATCCATCTGTGAGGCCCTAGACTGAACAGGTGTTCTATCCTGTTGTCTATGGGAGAACCAAGGTCTAGACCTTGGTTCTGTATTGCTTACTCTTAGTAATAGCATCTTTAACTCTATTTTTATTGCATTCCCTTTGACAGAGGTTACTCTCTAACTTGTCTATTTCTTGTTCAAAATGTGTAAAGTGGTTGTAGATTACAACTATTAGTTATATATGGAGGACAACATCCATGGAAGGACAAGTTAAATTTCTGTGTGTGTTTTGTGGATGACATTTTTTTTTGTTATGGGGGGGGGGTCATGGATTTACAAAAATTTGTTGAATATTTGGAATCTATGACCACTTTCCTTAGATTCACTATGCAGTATTCCAGTAGAACTTTGGACTTTTTGGATGTAAAATTGCTGAGGGATGACAATGGAGTTTTGGACATGACCTTATTCAGAAAACTGTTGGAAGAATAGCATGCTATTTTATGACAGCATGCATCCAAGGTATATTTTCAATGGTATAATAAGAGGGCAGGTTGACATAATTTCATGTATATGTACACAGGATACACATTTTGAACAAAAAACTGAATAGCTATATAAAAACTGCAGTTTTATTTGATTTTGTATCTGAAGAAGGGCTTGGTCCCGAAAGCACTCATTCCTGTGATTTTAATTGTGTTTTAAATAAAAGTTTTGAAGCTGTTCAGCATGGTGGCCAGTACCTGCGTTTTTTTGCTTTCCTTAAGTATGTATTTGCCTTAACATAGTGGCCTTTATAGATGATGCCATCATCATTACATGATGTGGGTAACATATCCTGTTATGAGACTGTTGTACAAAGTGTAGATGTACTATTTCCTATTGCATTTCCAATGTGCAGGTATACTTTAAGAATAAGCTTGTCAAACTAGATGCAAAAAGCTGTCAGGAATGCATGCAGCACAAAAGAGGCATATGCAGCTGTTCCCAAGTATTTTGTATACATTACAAACTTACCGTCACATACAGACAAACACATTTTTTTTGTGATCAGCATGAATGCAACTGTGTATGTACAAGTGCTCTTATTTGTGAAGAATTGCTGTCCACATTAATATATGTATAAGACTATCTAAATGTCTGTTGTCATTATAAAAGTGTATATGTTATGTTACAATGCAGTTGTGTTATTTATTTCTGTAGTGTATTTAGATATTTGAGAATTGGTACTGACATACCAAGTTTCAAGTGCATGGATGCAGGTAACACATGACTGAGTGCAAATATATGTTCAGTCATTAAAAAGTGTCTTTCCTTTGGTTGTGTTTTAAATGGAGATAAATGGGATGAAGACTAATTGGACAGTAAACATAAGTACTACATGCTACTAAACACTTTCCATAGTGCACTGCCAAGCAGTTGGTTTACGTGATCGATTGCAAAGTGCACTTGTGAGATCCATATCTAAAGACTCCTACTTGAACTTGAGAAGTACTTAACAATACTGACTATGGTAGACACAGTTAACAGATACTATGGTGTTCATATTGGAAATAATGTGTCATAAATTTTATAAGCTTAAAAAAGTATTTATACTCCTTTCCCCATTTGCACATAGTTAAGCAACAAGCAAATATGGATCTTTGCTTCATTGAGAAACTTATGAGAGTTCCATTGGTTTGTTTCCTCCACACAAACACACTAAGTGGAGAGGCGCAGCAGTCAGCACTTTGGACAGTACTGAGTGAAAGGAACATACCTGCTGCCTAGCTGACTCTATGGCAGCAGGTGTAATAGCAGTGAACTCTTATTTTGAGCACAGATGACACAGTGTTCAAATCCAGCTCTATTTTTTTTACAAATGTATTCATGATGTAGTTAAATAATTTCACATGATAATTATTGGAAATGTAAGAGGGAATGACTACAGTGAAGTGCTGTGTAAGAAAATCAGTGCTAAAGTGATTTATGTCAACAGTTCACATATGGAGTTACATATTTATACAGTCATCAGTCTAAATAAATATCATATGAAATTTTTAATATGAATGCCTTTATTCAACTTTAGCTTTGTTTCCTTAATGCAGTGTGCGTAGATAACTGTACCATGCCATAGGACATGAAGAGCCATTCATCGCCGCTCGGCATTGTTGCATGCTGCCAAATGATGTGCAAATGCAGAAGACAAAAAGTGAAGGACATCATTTGGATTTATTCTTTATGTGTGTGGTATGTGATTCTATTTTTGACCAGATAAAAGGTGTGAAAATGGGATAGATAGGAAAGTGGTGAAATGTGGGGCAAGCAGGAAGAATAACAAAGGGGAATCAATATAGGAATGTACAGGAGGGAATTAGAAAAGAACCATAGCTATCCACTTCTTCAACAATGTAATATGAACATGGATAGACTATTGGATGAATTTGGACTGTCACTTCAACAAACATGGGTGACAACAATGCAGTAATGGATAGCCAAATTGGACCAAATCAAGTGTGTTGAGAAGACACATGTGCGAAGTGGAGAGCTATGTATGGGACAATGTATTTTTTTTTGGGGGGGGGGCAGGTGCACATTTTTGTGTTTTTACTTCTATACTAGAGAAATCTTGAGTAAGGGACATAGGTGTATCAAGGTCAGGTAAGTAAGGTAGGCGAGGAAGCAACTGCAGACAAACATTACAAACAAGACAAGAGACAGGGGTGGTGAGGGACACAACAGGTTGGAGGACACCATGATTGGGAATAAGGAGGGGACATCTGATGCCCATGCCCATCAAACATGGGGAGAGTGAGAATCTAGTCCTCACCCTGAAAACTGTTATCACTGTCCCCCTCCTTGCTTGCTGTTGGACTGCTTGACATATTCCTTTGCACAGCATCCTGATAAGCATCTTCTCCATCTGACTGAGGTGTGCACCAGTGGTACTTTCCATGACCTCACGCACCATGCCTTGCATCTGCACAAAATCACCACCACTGGCAATATTCCCAGAAGGTACCATAGCGCCAGCTACCTAGGTAATCGTACCTAATGTGGTGGGCCCAGGTAATGCAGGGGCTACTGAGGCAGTACTGTCAGGCTGGGTCCCAAATGTGCTGGGCATTGGTGTGGCAGCCACTGGAGGGGTGGGGCAGGTTGAGCTACATTGGTTGGTCTACCTCCTTGTGCTGTAAATCATTTTATAAGATGTCAGAAACCGATTACATCAGAACATTGTGAACACACACATAAAAATAAAAGAGAGATAAGGGGTTGGGTAAGAGACAAAAAGAAGATAATTAGTACCATCATATGTGACATACAATAAATTAATATGATATAAATAATAATTTTACTTTTATATTAAGTATACTTTTTAACTACAAACTATGACTGATGATTGTTACAAGTAATCCTTACAATATGCATATATTGCACATATCTTGAGCAAATAATATAGAGTAAGTTAATAGCATGGCATGTATGCCAATTTTGTTGAAATTTTTATGTAATGTTTTAAAATTATTTTACTATATATTTGTTATTTGTGGGATTTGAACCCACAACATCTAAATAAACTGTTACAATTGGTTCTTACAGTTGGCTTGAGCTACAGACTGAAGCATGCATGCGTGATTTTACAGTGAGGGTATGCATGCTTAATTTGTTAATAATGTATACTAGAGCAATACTTTAGATAACATAATACTTTTTGTGCTGCATACATATCCCTTGATTCTCTAAGTCTTCCCAGGTGCTTAGCATGCACATCCCTGTTTGCTGTTATCTCCTGGGTGGCTGTAAAAGAAAAAGGGGAGAAAAAAAGAAGAGCATTATGCATACCAGTCTTGGCTATATCCAGCTTTCTATCTAATTTAAAGTATCTTTTTCTGTATACTTACACAGCTGTGGGATGTCAGCAGTCCTAAACTCATCTAGCCACTGGATGAGTTGTTCCTGCTTGTGTCTTTTCAGATCATTATGGTGGTGCCTGCATTGCTCTCCAGTGTGTGGAATGCCAGTCACACTGGAAACAGCTTTGGCCAGACTATTCCAAGCCTTTTATTTGTATTGACACCTGGTATAGTCTCACTGCAGTAGCCTACAGCTGTAGCACTTTACATGGAGCTCAGTGAATATTCTGGACTCCTGTACACCCCATCTTTGAGCCCTAAATTAGGCACCTTTCCTTCTAGCTCATGCTGCCATGTCCATACAGGTCAAAGAGCAACAGGGTGTTTTCCAACCAAATTGAGATATCACATTTTATACCTACTGAGCAAACCCAAACAGCCATGCCAACAGTGTTAAGCAGACAGCAACAGTGCCAAACACAGAAGAAGGCAGTTTATGAACTAGGAAGAGTAATGTGACAGTTGCGATTAGTTTGTGTGTTGGTTGCTGCTATACCTGTTACTTGCTTTAACTTTGCAGACATGTATTGGCTGTATAAATTTTATGACTGACACATTTTTCGTGTCTTTACACACTGATAAAAGTAATCTGTACAATGCGGGATTCAAACCTATGAAAAATAGACAAAGCATATTCTTCAACATAGGTGCTCTTTCATCCTTGTCACAAAAGAAGTGTTTCTCAGATATGCCCATTAATTACATATACACATCACAGGGTGAGGGCTTAACCATGTATGTGTGTGACCTAACACAGTCCTGGTTTATAAATGCATGTGTATATGACTATCGTTAAAGTATAAATTCCATCCAAGACCAGAAAAGACCATTTTAATTACATAAACATAATTGTCAGTAAACCCTTAGTCACACATACTGTATAATTCATATGAGCTCCAGTGTTATAAATAGTTATTTATAATTATATTTTTAATATGCTTTAAGTTTTATAACTGCATGGACAATCATAAATAAAATTGGAAGTCTGCTAGATTAGAACCCATACAGTCTATATGGCATTTTGTATCACTGTCATTAAAATTGTATGATAAAATTACATGACAGTAAAATGCAAACAGTTTTCAGCAAAGCCAGGAGAGTTTGGCTGTCAGTGAAAAAAAAATAGAAATGTGTGCTGTTCACTTCAATTTAAAAGCTTGCTACAGTTACTTCTACATTTTGTAAGTGTATCCTGAGTGACACACCCACTGCAGGTAAACTGGTAGTTTAAACTGCTGGTGTGTCTTCCTTCTCCCTACCACTAATCATTCACAGTTGCAATCCATTAGTAACTAACACTAAGGTAGTGCCTACACTTTGTTTACAACTGCTACACAAAGTCAGAAGTCTGGCATTCAGCAATTCTAACGAGTTCACACCTCATTTGCATATTCACCATGCGCAGCGGCCTGAATCTACACTATCAAAAGGTAACTGCGTAGCTAGGGAACTTGAATGTGAGAAGAGTTGTGTATGTGGAGAACACAGAAGAAGAATGTTATTACTTTGGATTTACCTGCATAGAAGCCTTCTGATCTTGCTATGGTATGAATGTATTTTTCAAGTACATGCTAGATTTGTTCACATGTTACAAGGAAAATATTTTATATACATATATATATATATATATATATATATATATATATATATATATGTGTGTGTGTGTGTTAGGACATGGAACTTTTATCCGTATGCACTTCTTTTAGGTTCACTGTTGGCATAGGCATTTTGTCAGGCATTTTACTTTCTCAGATAGGCAGCCTTATTAACTTTCATCACAAGTGTTATTGTTACAACTGGTTATCTTACACTCCTATGTTATTTCAGTGAAATGTAAATGTCCTATATTGTCATGACAAAGGTGTGTTAGGCTTCTAAAATGACTCATAGACATCCACAGAGAGAGGTGACTGGCAATCGTATAAAGCTGACTTTTCTGTTGTAAATGTGTACACATTTTGTGGGAAGTTTTTTGAAAGCATTTATAACAATTGACTAATTTGTTATTCCTTGTTTGGTACAAAATGTTATTTTCCAGTTGTTTTGGGGGTCAGAGAAACAAGTATAATTTGTATGTTGCCACAATAAGAGTTGTTTTCAAGAGGTTTGCTCTTGAAATTGTGTAGTCATTCAGTTCTTTATATGATAAATAATACATTACTCCATTGTTATTCCTTGTTTTAGATCAAACAAATTGTTTTTTGTGTGATTGTGATACAGTACAACTACATAACCTTAAATTCTAATAACTGAACTGTGTGTCTCCAGTGGTTAATGTTGAAAATATATACATGTATATAAGCAAACATTTAATTTTATGTGATATTTATTTGTTGTACCCATCTCTGTTTAATATCACATAGGATTATGGTACACAAGTGTATTGATCCATGTAAACCCCCTTTCAGTGACTTGGAAAGTGAGGTCATAGTGCAAGCATTCAGGCGTCACTGTGCCTTTCTGATTGAGACAGGACATGGGGATATGGCTGACAGACTGCAGATCTTGAACCAGATAGTCAATGATATAAATGTCATATGGGTCACAGCAGGACTTATGATCAGGTGTGTCATAGCGCCACTGATATAATTTCATCAGCCCGGAGGAAAGCAGCTGCGTTGCCCATGAAGAGTTGGTAATGGGGGGGGGGTTCTACAGAGTCACCACTGACACCAAATGAAGAGTTGCTGCCCACTGTCTGGGATCCAGAGACCTCAGTGGAAAGTACACAACAACTTGATTGATGTTGGTGCTGATGTATGTGGGAGGACAACTATGTGCCTGGAGGAGCCCAGGTAAGCTTACATATGCCAGTTTATAAAATATTTTTGTATAGTAAAATATTATGTAATAGTTCATGTTGTTTTAGTTTTGTGGGGTGAACTTACTGATAAACTGATACAGTTAATGCATTTTTGTCCATTACACATAGGCTTTGTGTGGATGTGTCAGCCAAGTTTCATTTAAAAGTATTCTCAATGGACATATAGGCATACAAATCTGTCTCCCTGTGTTATTGAAATTGTGATGATTGTGTGTGTCTTTACCTTTGCTTAACTTCTTCCAGGACCATCCACCATACCAAGTGTGAAGTCATCTGCACATGGTAAGGCAAACATTTTTATTTGATTATTGATGACCATTTGTCAGAAATATGCATTTATCCGTATGTGTGAGGTGGGTTTCATGAGTGTGTGTGTACTGCTATACCATCTGTGATAGTGGCACCAGTGTTAGTTTGTTATCATATATTAAATTGTAGTGTAGGTCTTAATTTATTTCCTTTATTTGTTGCTTATTACCACAGGTGATCCTGACAGTGGAAATGTAGGACTCTTACCACCTGATGTCAGAGTAATGGCAGATCGGCAGATTCTGATGATGGTGATGGTGACAGTCAAGTGGTGCAGTCAGCCATCCTCTGTATTTCCATCAGACACAGCAAGTAGGCCTTGTCTTATGCATACCTATTCCAGTGAGCCCTCAGACATCGAACAGATGAAGAGTGAGACACTTGATCAGGGTAGTGTGATTACTGCAGCTTCAGTGCCGGTTGATTCTGGCCAAAGCCACAGTGTGGGCAAGGTGCCACATGGGAGGGTTTTTAGGGGTGCTCAAGGAGGCTTGCTGTCCACTCTCCCCCTGATCCCAGTGTGTCTTTATGTGCCACCTGATGTATGTTTTAGGCCATTGTTGCTGATTCAATGGATTGGATGAATGACACAATGGAAAGGGCAGTGTCTGTGATGTAACATCTGCTGGAAGGGGGACGGCATCTGAGTGGTTCAGGTCAGCAACATCATTTGATGTTAGCCAACATGTGTGCACCAGATCACACTCCCTTAGTGGCACTACTTCAACTGTTCCATCAGTGATTGAGGTGTCCACACCCAGATGTGGTAGGCCATGAGGATGTAGTCCTGGGGTGTACTCATGAGGAGAGCTTATCCAGTAGACACCAGTCATATTCAGGGAGCAGCAGTACATCTGACCATGGGAATGGACATGCCAGAGCAACTTCTGGCATAGCCAATTTTCGCAGTCTGGGACAACAATGATGAAATGTCACCTTTACCATGCATGGCTCACACCTGTCCGATATACCAAGATGGAGAGCTAGTACAGATCTGGGCTGTGTTCTTGCAGTCACTCACACATAAGTTTCACCTAGAGTGCCCATACAGACACACACACACACACACACACACACACACACACACACACACATGCACTGTATTTTTCATTGCTAGATAGTGTTTCATTAGTGTAATTGCATTTTTACTGAATTACTTAACTGTAAACTACCTTTCATACTAAGAGTTGTATTTTCTGTTTGTGAGTGCTCTATCTGTGCTTTTCTGTGCATTTTATTTTTTGTGAGGTTTCTGTGTTCTAGTCAGGTAGCATAGTCTGGATGGAGGCCTGCTGTTATCCAGGCCTGCTTGTTTTGTTTGTTGAGTTTCCTGTGTTTCTGGCAGCCATCTTCTGCTGATAGTGTCTTGTCTTCTCTGTTAGTGAGAGTAACAGGAGTGACTGGTTGAAAGAGCAGGGGCTAGCAGGACTGGGGTAGTAATTCAAGCTTCTAGATTTTTCCATCTTTTCTGGTATTTAAACCCTGTGTCTGCAGGAGGCTGTGCTTGTTTTTACCAGGCTGCGGAGTGGTGATTCATCACTGGGACAAAGCAGAAATTCCCTAAGACTCCAAGAGCAGAATAAGTTATTTCTTACATTTATTTCATTAAATTGCACTTCTTAATGCTTATAATTTTGCTATACAGCAGCTAATTTAGTATATGTTGCACTGTTATAAAGCTTTTTTATTGTTTCACTGCATTTGTGTACAGTTTTGTACTGTTTTAACTGTATTTTTCATTGCTAGATAGTGTTTCATTACTGTAATTGCATTTTTACTGAATTACTTAACTGTAAACTACTTTTTCATACTGAGAGTTGTATTTTCTGTTTGTGAGTAGCTAGTAGCTGTAGTATAGTTCTCTACCCTTCCTCCCTGTTGGTGTCTTGTTGTTATACTTGGTGGTTTTGCAGTATCATTAGCTCATTCTACCTCATACAGAGAAAACATTTGAAAAGGCCAACCCACTTAGTTTCTTAACCTTGAATTATATTCTGTTCCTCCTTTCTCCCTTTCCACTTTATATAAAAAACACTTTGCTAGAATCCACCATTGCTAGAATCTCCTTGTGCTTCTCAAATAATCTGGAAATATAGAGCTGATAAGTATATTTTGGCACTTTTAACTGTCCAGAGTTCTGCACCGCCTTAATATTTGCTTGACTGAATTATTTATATATTTGCTGGCATTGTTTTCTGATATTCTAAGTGCCTCCATTTTGACTTTTTCCTAATTTACTGCTTTCTACACATATTTTTAGTCATTTTTTAAATTTAATTGCATTTATTTAAACTGTATTTGTTTTAATATTGCTACACATTCAAGTGTGCTAACTTGCACTACATTTGAATTGTTTTACTGCTGTTTGAGCAGCTTTTCTGTAAAAAAAAGTTCTAAGCTTGTTTACCAACTTTCCTGTAACTAGTCTAGTCCATATATAGCTTTGCTGTATCCAGGATGGTTTGTAAGCTTCTGAGCACCCCAAACCTTTCTGTGTTGGAGGGAAGCCTTTTAGCTTATCACTGGGAATGATAAGCACTAGGTAGCCTATCTACCACATGAGGAGTGGTTTCTGGCTCAGAAATTGTAGATTAGTGGCCGTTTGGGCAGTTTTTCGACCCCCTTCAATTTTCTGGTTTAAAAGCCTGCATTTGCGCTTGTTTCCCACCTTTCCTGTAACTAGTCTAGTCCTGATACAGATCTGCTATATCCAGGGCTGTTTGTAGCTTCTGAGCCCCCTAAGCCTTTCTGTGTTGGAGGAAAGCCTTCTAGCTTATCAGTGGGAGTGGTAAGCACTAGGTAGCCTATCTACCACAAGAGGAGTGGTTTCTGGACCAGAAATTGTAGTTTATTGAACATTTGGGCAGTTTTTCTATCCCTTTCAACTTTCTGGTTTAAAAGCCCACATTTACATGGGTTTGCACTTATTTAAGCACTGCTCAGTGGCGCCGAGCTAAGGTAAACTATTACTGGTGCCAGAAAGTCTGCTCTTCAGTTTTTCACTTAGAGCTTGCTAGTTCTTTCTCTCTTACACTTCAAATAGCCTAATCACTTTGCACTTCAACAGGTTTTGTAGCAATTATTATAGCACACCTAAGAGCCATTAGCACTAGTCATTCTTCATGGAAATAGCTCCAGTACTTAGTAGTTATGGCATGATTAAAGAGCAGTTCCCTGTGCTTTCTCCTATTAACCTGGTGCACTTGGGCATTCTGAGGCAGTGTAGCAACTGTCTCATGTACACAGACAACCCTCTACTCTTACCTCCCAATGCTCAGACTTGTGAGACATGCACTTATATCACCAAATTGAAAGCTATGCACTCTCCAGCCAAGACCGGACTAGCTGGCCAAGAGGAGAAGCTCAACACCTGCACCACACCACATGGAACACATAGTCCTCCAAAACACCCATTATTACAGCTCTCACATAAAAACACAAACCACACACCCACCTTCCCAGAGGCAGTCAATAGAAATTTACCCAAACAGCAGAGACCTCCAATACAGAAATGCACTCAACCACCACAACACAGCACAAACCAGAGGACACATAACTCACTTCCACAGTGTGCCCCTAAAACTAAGCCCCTAAGGCTAAACACCTTGCCCATTAATCATAGGTGACTCAGTAGTGAAGCACACAGATGTCCCACTCACTAAGTTGAATAAAGAGAAGGTAACAGTCAGCTGTCTATCAGGTGTCAGAATCCGACACATGACACACGCACTCAGGTCACTCCACAACAAGTACATGTATGACTCTGTCATTGTCCATGTAGGTGTGAATGACCTGAGATGCACCTTCCTGGACTATATGAAAAGAGACATGGTGGAGTTCTCAGATTATCTGGCTCAGGCAGGTATGACACTAGCCCTGAACAGTATCCTACCATCACCCAGAATGATACCATGGTACAAACAAAAAATGATTGACTTCAACAAATGGCTAAGTTTCTGGTGTCATTCTAAGAGGATCCAGTATCTGTCTGCTTGGGATGACATGACTGACAGACCTCGATGCTTTGCCAGAGATGGCCTGCATCTGTCACCCCTGGGTTTCTGGGTACTAGCTAAGGCTCTTGCCACCCCTATAATGCCTTTTTAGGCAGTGTTCCAAAGACCAAATTACCACCATAACAGCTATAAATAAATCAAAAATACACAAAAGGATCCAAGAACGATCAAAGAACTCCAAAATAACTCTGTCTTTAATCCATAAAAAATAAAGGTAGGAGAATTAGCGCTTTCGTAGCAAAGCTACTTCATCAGATTCATATCACAAAGTAAAAATTCAACTCATTAACTACACTACTTAAATGTCACGTGACTAATAAGCATGCATTCCTAAACACGTAAATCATAAAAAATGTCCATGATAAAAACTTCCATAATCAAAAATAGTCATGTACAATGTAAACACAGGCATATGTGTAAAGAACCATCTGTGGTTATATATAAAAATACATGTAAACACATATATACAATAAAAAAAACTAAAAAAATAAACTATCTCCTGTTCAACGGTCTAGCTTTGAGTTTAGGTCTTAAAGGTACACTGTCATTCAGGCCATGCCCATGATCTCCACATAATCTAACTATCCAATTTTGATATTAGAAATCTCACTGAGCAGTTGGAAGCCAAATGGATAGTTAGATTACGTGGAGGTCATGAGCATGGCCTGAATGACAGTGTACCTTTAAGACCTAAACTCAAAGCTAGACCGTTGAACAGGAGATAGTTTGTTTTTTTTAGTTTTTTATTGTATATATGTGTTTACATGTATTTTTTATATATAACCATAGATGTTTTTTTACACATATGCCTGTGTTTACATTGTGCATGACTATTTTTGATTATGGAGGTTTCTATCATGGAAGTTTTTTATGATTTATGTCTTTAAGAATGCATGCCTATTAGTCATGTGACATTTAACTAGTGTAGTTAATTAGCTGAATTTTTAGTTTGTGATATGCATCTGATCAAGTAGCTTTGCTATGAAAGCGCTTATGCTCCTACCTTTATTTTTTACGGATTAAAGACGGATTTATTTTGGAGTTCTTTGGTCGTCCTTGGATCCTTTTGTGTATTTTTGTGTTATACAACTTTTTTAGTGGACCCAAGTTCTGGTTCAGGTTGGTGGTTGATGTTTTACTGCTTAGCTATAACTAAATGCAATCTGAGGATCATGCTGCTCAATGCTAGAAGTCTAAATCTCAAGATGCACTCACTCAAAGCACTCCTCAAAATGGACAACATCGACATTTGTGCTGTAATGGAGACCTGGTTTAAAGTGGCAGAAAGCACCCCTGTTCTACTAGGCTATAACTCATTCCACACCTTTCGGCCCTGAAACATGGATCTTAGTTCCAAAGGTGGAGGTGTCTCCATATTCATAAAGGATATGCACATCTCCACACTAGTAGCCCACCATAATACATCTGAGATACTTCAGGTAAAATTAACATTAGGTAAGATTGTGATCCAGGTCATAGCCTGCTGTAGGTCTCCAGCCATGTCCCTAGACTCTCACTCCATGTTCCTAAGCACCCTGAAATCTATCAAGGTCCAACCCAACACTCTCATATTAGGAGACTTCAACTACCCCTCCATCAATGGGGAAAACTATTCAAGCACCAATGTATTGGCCCAACGCTTCCTGGAATTCATCAGTTTCAATACCCTGGACCAGCTCATACTTACCCCCACTAGAGGAAGCAACATCCTTGACCTGGCTATTACTAACATGGGCAACCGTTGCTCTACACCAATAGTCATTTCCTCCCTGGTTAGATCCGAACACAAACTAATAACCATGGAAATCCACATCTCACCCACACCCCCTGCAAAGGTATCCACCATGAAAAACTTCTCCAAAGCTGACTTTGGACTCCTAAAAACAGAGGTGGCTAACTTCACAGCACCCATGCCAATGGAAAATATATTTGCATGACTGCCAAATCATACACTAATGCACTGTACAAACACGTACATAAATGCATGGAAATAGCCATTCCCAAACAGAACCAAGACACTCTCCTCCAAAAAAAGGAAGCCAGTCTTGTAGTACCCTGCCATTAATAAACTCTACAACAGAAGGAAGAAACTGTTTCAGAAAAAAGTGAAGTCCCAAGACTGGAAAAATTCCCTTATTAACCTCAACAAAAAGTTGAGATTCCTCATCAAAACCCCCAAAGCCAGCTATGAAGGCAGAATTGCAGCAGACACTAAAAACAACCACAAAGCCTTCTTTAGTTATATCAAGATTCTCCATGGCAATACTCAGATTTGTTCTGAGTTACTGCACAATGGTACCTCCTATACTGAGCCAATAGATATTGCCAACATACTGGCCGACAGATTCAATGCCAACTTTACTCCTCTCTCCCCCCTAAAGGACCAATATCAATACCGGAAGAATGTCAGACACCCTGCATTACTGCAACACAGGTTAAAGCTGCATTGTCTAAGGTCAATAATACAGCTTCCATGGGACCCAACAATATCCCTGGCTGTGTTTTACATGAATTACAAAGTGAACTGGTACCACATCTGTGTGTTCTGTTCACTCACAGCCTCACCTCAGGCTTTGTCCCTAATGAATGGCGTACTGCCACAGTCATCCCTCTCCTTAAAGAAGGAGCAACTAGAGAGGCTGAAAATTATCGCCCCATTAGCCTGATGAGGCTGATATGTAAGGCTATGGAGTGCATCATCATGGACCTAATTAACAAGTATATAGGGATCTCCAAACTCTAGACCCCACCCAATTTGGTTTTGTGAAAGGTAGATCATGCCTGCTCAACCTGGTTGACTTCTTTGAGTCAGTCACCAGAGTAGTGGATGAAGGTAAGGCAGTTCATACACCCTACCTTTATCTGGCCAAGGCCTTTGATACCATTCGTCACTCAGGAATTATTGATAAACTCACCAAACTAGGCATCAACCCAACCCCTATATCATTAGGTGGGTTGCAAATTGGCTCACAGATAGAACACACAGTGTGAAAGTAGCAGACTCCAAGTCAGACTGTAAACCAGTCCCAAGTGGAGTCCCACAGTGATTGGTCCTGGGTCCTCTCCTGTTTGGCATCTACTTCTCAGAAGTCCAGGCCAACATGGAGAGACACTGGCTGACCAAATTCATAGACAACTGCAAGCTGGGAGCTATTATTAACTCTCCAAGTGATGCAGACATCCTACAGAAAGACCTCACTGAGACCAATTACTGGTGTCAAAACCATGGCCTTAAGCTTAATGCCAAAAAATGTGTTGTCATCCCCTTTAGGAAAAACTCAGTTCCCACTAATTACCACATCGATGGAAGCCCATTGAACACTGAAGGTGTTATATGAGATCTGAGGACACAGGTTGACAGCAACCTCTCCTTCGACCACCACATCACCGCTGTGGTCAGAAAGTCCTTCTATGTGGCACATCTCATTACCAAGGGTTTTGCATCCAGGAAGAAATAGGTCATCATTTCTCTTTACTCTTCCATCTTTAGACCATTATTAAGATCTATTATTATAGAGTATAATGCCACATTTGGCATGTACCTCACTAGACACCTGCAACAGCTGGAGAGGCCACAAAAGTACCTCATGAAGAGGATCCCGGGCCTTAAACACATGTCCTACATGGACAGGACTCAAAAAACTCCAGCTATTCTCTGTCTCATATCATCTACTAAGAGGTGATCTCTGCTTGACTTACAAAGCCATGTCTGACCCAGCTCTGTTAGAAATTCTACATCTAAAGAAATCCCAGTTCCTCTGCACCACACGCTCCAGAGACCTCAACCTCATTACCACAATCAACAAAACATCCTGGAGGGACAGGTTCATAACCCATAGACTGCTCACCATGCTCTGGAATAGACTTCCCATACATGTCAAGCAGAGCACCTCACTAGCCATCTTCAAGAGAAATCTTGATGAGTGGATGGGAAATAGAAAGTTCACCCCGGGGATCACTCCAGTGGCTCTACCTGATAGAGGCACTGGGAACTAATGACGGGCGGCACAGTGCCAGGGCACTTTTATGGGCTAGGCTTGTAAAGGCCCCAGGGCCATTAGCCTAGTAGACACCTATAAACCTATGACTGTATCAGACATAACAGTTACATGGGTCAGTCATGAGGCTTACAGCACATTCTGTCTTAGTGGCCATTTGATACTTTATCAAACATTTTGACTGTCTGTCTTTCTTACTCACACACACTCACTACCTTTTGTGTTAGCCTAGGCCTACCCTGTGGAAATAATGATAACTGTGCCATCTCCTTGATTTTCTTCTTTTGGATTCAGGGATACATAAATCTTTTAGTAAAACACCACAAAGAAGGGCTACAGAAAATTAATCCAAGGTTTTATTTATCTCTAGTGCCTCAGCCAAATCATCTTCACTGGAGTACAAAAAGACATTCCTACTAACACATTAAATAGTTTTAACAATAAAACAATCAACATCAATTATTCAATTACATACGTCCAATCACATTGCCTATTTAACCCCTTAGGGGCTAGAGTATTATATTTTAAAATGTACGCTGTTTCCTTATATAACAATTTGTTTTTTAAACTAATTCCCTCCCCCAGATATGAAATTATTTGCTCTAAAACACAACCTTTTAACAGGGAAGCGTCACTATTATGTAAATCCCTAAAATGGAGAGCCAGAGGGCTTTCAAGACGTACATTTTAATGTCCCTAGTGCTTATGAAAAAGATCTCATTGAGCATAAAAAAACGCAAGATCCAGAGAAACTTAAAGAGATTATAAAAACTATTGAGCTTTTCTATGGAAATTTAAATCTCATGACAAACAATGGCGGAGCCGTGAGAACGGAAGTGATAAAAAGCACACTTCTGTTACTTTTGCTTCTTCTGATGGAATGGATGCAGCAACGGACTGGGACATTGAGGAGGATGAATATCCTCCTTTACCGATGGCACAAGACTCGAAAGGGCATATGAATAGGTTTCAGAGGGATTCAGGAAGAGACCAGCAATCAAATGTTAATCGAAAAAAGATGAGAAATGGTACAGGACAATATTCAGAGACAGTGAATGGACAAGATAGACATTATACAAAAAAAAGATAGATGGCAATGATTTTTTTTTGCAATGATATGTTGGTAAATATTTTGGGAACAGTATTGACAGATACTGTATGTTCAGTTTTGAATTTAAAATGAAATTATGCTCCCACTCTTTTACCTAGAGTCTATGTAATATGTTGTAAAATCTTCCGCTTAGTACGTAAGTTACATTTAAGGTGTTTTTTGATGGGAACAACAAGCTGTGTGAAATTGATAGAAGTGATTGTAGTTCGGATAGCTTTTTTTCTTGTGTATCTGAATGTGAATCTGAGAATTTTGGTTGTATTAATGCATAGTGTAGTTTGAACACGGTATATATTGCAACTAAAAGTACATATATACCCCCATTTTATAATAGCACAATTCAGAATTTCTCTGCAGCCTTGAATTTTGCAGTTGAACATTTGTTTAGTAAATTTAATAGAAATTTAGTTAAATAGAATATTACTAAAAAGAATGGCAAGCCTTAAGTTTAATTATACCATGACCCCCCATTAATATTCCAAAACGTGCACGCTGATTGGCCAGCGTGCACGTTGTAAATCGACTTATACTAAAGGAAAAAGGTCCGGTCGCCCAGATTTTTTCCATTAGTATAAGTCTCTTTTAAAACACTGTCTCGCTATGTTAAAAAAGTTTAACATAGCGACACAGGTTTAAAAAAGGCAACGGAAATCTCCGTTGCTTTTTTTAAAGCTGTCTCGCTATGTTAAACTCCTTTAACACAGCGACACAGTGTGTAAAAAGCAACAGAGATCTTGCTTTCTATATTAAATGGGTTTAACATAGCGAGACAGCTTTAAAATAAGCAACGGAGATGTCCGTTGCTTATTTTAAAGCTGTCTCGCTATGTTAAACCCATTTAACATAGCGAGACAGGTTTAAAAAAAAAAAAAGCAACGGAGAAAGCAAGATCTCCATTGCTTTTTACTGTTTCGCTATGTTAAATGGGTTTAACATAGCGAGACAGCTTTAAAATAAGCAATGGACATCTCCGTTGCTTATTTTAAGGCTGGCTCACTATGTTAAACCTATTTAACATAGCGAAACAGTAAAAAGCAACAGAGATCTTGCTTTCTCCATTGCTTTTGGCCACAGCTCTGATGTACTGCGTAGGCATGTTCAGTACATCAGAACTGCCGCGGATACCAGACAGCTGCGGAAGGGCAGCAAAGAGGCATTATACAATGCCATTATTTAAGAAAAGTAATTATTTCTTTTCTTAAATAATGTCATAGTATAATAGCAATAACCCACTTCTGGGTGTGGGTAATGCGGGATTTACCCACGGTTGTCTTTGTTTGGTCCCTCGGGCTTTGCCCTCGGGGCCAAACCACACCAACCGTAGGTAAATCCTGCATTATCCACACCCAGGCGTGGGTTATTGCTATAGTATAGATAAATCGTTGGTAGTTAAACTGCAGACAAAGGCAGTACGAGTGTAATAATGAATTGTAATCAATATCTTAAAATGTGTTATGATCATCTTAACAACAAAAGTATTTATGTTAAAAGTGATATTGTGTTTTATAATAATGCAACTGATGAATACTAAAGGTTATTAGAAAAAGGATATCGGTTAGGTTATTTCACAAAACAGGATACTGAAAGGAAGTTTAACCCCAAGAACTGTAATTTAGCCACATTCGATTGCCTTCCAAAACTATATAAAGTTTTGGATATACTTAAAGGACGTTCTATTATATCAGCCCATACATATTTTCTGCATAATTTGGGAATTTTTTTACATAGTTATCTTTTTCTGATAGTTAAGGAATTTCCTTCTTACATACAAGACGCACAGGATTTTTTACAAAAAAAATTGAAGGTCTCTATTGGGAAGTCGCTAACTTTGGACATGGTGAGTTTGTATATGAATATTCAGCATGAGCATGGAGTAGAGGCTTTATAATATTTCTGGTGGATACTCCTAAATCAAATTTTATTATTGAATTGGTTTTATTTTCTTGAAAAATAATTATTTTAGTTTTAATAATGACTTTTTTTATCAAAAACAAGGTACAGCCATGGGGGCTCCTTTTGCCCCCATGTATGCTAATGTAGTTATGGCTAAGCTTGAACTGGATGACATTTATAAACATGATTTTTGGGGGAAATATATAGTTAAATACTTTTGTTTTATTGATGAGTTGGTGTTTTTTTGTAAGGGGGTAAGTATTTGGTTGAAAAATCCATCAATGATTTGCAGGTAAATAAGTATAATTTAAAATTTGATTGATTGCAGATGGATATATGTGTTAATTTTTTAGGTATTTCTTTAAAGGGATGTAGTCAGTTGAAGAAAATAATAACCTCAGTTTACAGAAAATTGGGTGGGGGTAATATATATTTCCATGGTTCTAGCTGACACCCAGGTCATTTGATTATGGCACTTCCTTATGGTGAATTTCTCAGATTGAGTAGATTATGCACATTAGATGAGGATTTTTAGAAGTTGTTAGTAAAACTTATAGTATGTTTATCAAAAGGGGTTATAATAGTAATGGTGTTAGAAAGGCTTTACAAAAGGTAATTTTTGAAAGAAAACATATTCAAGAGTTGTGGGATGAAGAAAATAAAGAGTTAAATTCTAAGAAATAATGAAGTGGGGATTAATGATAGGTATAGTAATTTTCTGAATAGTCATAGAGAAGGTGATAGCATGAGAAGGAAAGTGTATGTCTTTACTACATGTAATGCGTTAGGTGAAGAAATAATAAAATTGGTAAAATATTATTGGTCCATGTTATTGCAGGATAGTCAGCTATATAATCTGATTGAAAGATTACCTAGTATATTTTATAAAAAAGGCAGGAGTATAGGGGCTTTTGTTGTAAGTAGTAAATTTGTCTTGCCAATCTCTAATGTTAGATCTTCTGGTGTCAATAATAATTATGGCACATATAAGTGTGGTAAATGTTCCATTTGTCCTTTATTGGTGAATATTTTTTCTAATATTAATAATATGGATTTTAAGCCTGTACAAAAATTTGATTGCAACACCCAAGGAATAATTTATGCTCTACAATGTCCCTGTAAGTTATTTTATATTGGAGAAAGCCAGTGGGCTTTCAAAGTTAGATTTCAGGAAAATGTTAAGGTCATTACAAATGTATGTCTTGAAAGCCCTCTGGCTCTCCATTTTAGGAGTTTATATAACAGTGATGCTTCTCTGTTAAAAGGTTGTGTTTTATAGCAAATCATTTCATATATGGAGGTGGGAATTAATTTAAAAGACAAATTGTTATATAAGGAAACAGTGTATATTTTAAATATAATACTCTAGCCCCTAAGGGGTTAAATAGGGAATGTGATTGGAAGTATGTAATTGAATAATAAGAAGTCATGTTTTTACCATAACGTTCCATGTTAGTTGTCTTCTTCTCACCTTCTTTCTTGCCGGATGGGTTCGGAGCCGAACCTCGGCTCCGACTCGGCCGAATACTAAAGCTCGAGGGCTATTTTTACCGGCTTGAGGCCATCCTTTGTCCCATAATGCTAGGCGAAATATACCCAGATCTCGTTTGATAGCTAACACTATGGACAGACATGTCCCACCACTAGAAAAAGATAAAACTAAGAGCTATGTAGAACTATAAACCCTACAGCCTATTTGTCACCACGGCTACCAAAGGGGAAGAAGAGCTCTAGCTGAAGGGATAATCCTGGTGACAAGGAAAATCTCACCCAATACTCTAGGTCTTTTCCAGGCTAGGGGGATGGAGGGTGGGACGCAAGAAAGAAGGCGAGAAGAAGACAACTAACATGGAACGTTATGGTAAGAACATAACTTCTTAATGTTAAGTTGTCTATCTCACCTTCATTCTTGCTGGATGGGACAGCATCCCTAGCACCTTAGTCCTGGGTGGCTCAATGGAACAGACTCTTGAGTACAGTGGAACCAAAATTAGCCCTATTTCTGGAGGCAATATCCAGTTTGTAATGAGAGATGAAGGTATGAGGAGAGGCCCATGTGGCCGCTGCACAAATAGAATCCATAGGTAATCTCGCTTGAAAAGCAACTGAGGAAGCTAATGCTCTAGTTGAGTGAGTTCTAGGCTTGGTAGGGAGTTCCTTATGCCTCAATTGATAGGTTAAAGAGATAAGAGAGGTCAACCATCTTGACAAGGTCACTTTAGAAACTGGAAGGCCCTGCTTCCCTTCGGCGTAAGATAAGAAGAGTTGCCCTGATTTTCTCATTGGCTTGGTTCTATCCAGATAGAAACGTAGTTGCCTATGGACATCCAAACAATGTAATCTTCTCTCAGCTCTATCAGTGTAATTTGGAAAGAAAACTGGGAGATCAATGGTCTGATTTAGATTGTTTTCTGAGAATACCTTAGGTAAGAAGGATGGATTTGTCCTAAGAGCCACTCTATCTTTGTGAAAAACAAGATAAGGGGGTGCACAGAAAGTGCTTGTAGTTCCGAAACCCTTCTGGCTGAGGTAATAGCTACCAGGAAAAGTGTTTTCCACGAGAGCAGTTTTAACGAGCAGGAGGCAGCAGGCTCAAAAGGAGGTAGAATTAAAGATGACAGTACCAAATTTAGATCCCATGGTGAAGGAGGCTCTTTGACTGGGGGCCTAAGTAATAGGGTACCCTTCAGAAAGGCTTTGCAGAGCTTGTGGGACATGATACTAGACTCTGACAAGCCAACATGGAAATTTGCAATAGCCGCCAGCTGGACTTTGATAGTGGCTGAAGAGGAACCTTTTTGAAAGAGTTCCGCTAGAAAATCTAGAACTGTTTGGACAGGGGCATTAAAGGGATCAACTTGGTCCTTTTCTGCCCAAATAGAGAAACGTTTCCATTTACTATTGTACGTCTTTCTGGTGTTAGACTTGTGAGAGGCAAGGATAATCTGACGTACTGACGGAGAGATTAAGGGAAGTCTGGCTAGGGTTGGAAGTGGAGCAACCAAGCTGTGAGGTTGAGAGATGACCAGGATTGGTGCAGCATGCCTGATTGATGGGTCAGAAGGTCTGGCACAGGGTTCAGATGCCAGGACTGCTCCAGTAGATGACGTTGTAGGAATGGAAATCAGACTTGTCAAGGCCAGTAAGGGGCAATGAGGATCATCCTGGATCTCAAGGCAGTTGCTTTCTGGACTAACAGAGTGATTAAGGGAAAGGGTGGGGAATCATAAAGGAGACCCCTGGGCCAATCGTGGACTAGAGCATCCCTGGGAGAGAGGCCCGGAAGAGGGTGAAGAAGTCTTGACACTTGCTGTTTTGAGGGGTTGCGAAAAGGTCGCAGCAAGGCTGACCCCACTTTCTGAAGATTTGGTCCACTACTAGTTGGTTGACAGACCACACGTAGGGCATGAGAATGTCCCTGCTCAGCCTGTCTGCTATGACATTGGACTTCCCAGGAATGTGTTTTGCTACCAGAAACCGCTGAGAAGAGATCGCCCACTGCCAGAGTTTGAGCGCTTCCCGACAAAGAGGGTAGGACCTGGTTCCGCCCTGTTTGTTGATGTACCATACTACAGACATATTGTCTGTCTGTATTGCAATCATCCCAGTGGGAAGAAAGTTCTGGAGAGCCTGCAATGCCAACAGCACCACTCTCATCTCCAGGACATTGATGTGCAAGTGGCACTCGAAGGGTTGCCATGTGCCCTGGACTGTCCTGCCCTGAAAATGCCCCCCCCACCCAATCAGGGAGGCGTCCGTTGTCACGGTGGCAACCAGAGGGGGGAGAACAACTGGTCTGCCTTGAAGCACCTGGGGTGAGTCCATCAAGATAGACAAGATAGGTGTCGTTTGCAAGACTGAGTGATGAGAATCTTGTGTGACATGGGAAGCTGCTGAAAGGACCATTGGGAAAAAAGCATCCACTGTAGTATCCACATATGAAAATGAGCTAGGAGGAGCAAGGTGATTGTTGCAGCCATCAGACCAAGCGTTTTCAGTACAAACCTGGCTTGGACTCTGTCCTCTTGTAGCAGGACTTGAACATGACTACAAAAGTCGTATACTCTTTGAGTAGGAAGTTTTGCTGACAACTCTACCGTGTTTAACATGGCGCCTATGAAGGTAATATGCTGACAAGGTGACAAGGCAGATTTTTCGAAATCTATAGAGATGCCTAGCGCTTTGCAGGTTTGTACAGCATAATCCCTGGCTTGAAGTAGCTGATGCCTGGTGGTGGCAGTAAGGAGCCAGTCGTCCAAATATGGAAACACCTGGAATCCTCGACGTCTCAAGTGAACCGCAACCACTGCCATGCATTTGGTAAACACCCTGGGGGCTGTGGTGAGGCCAAAGGGCAGGGCTCTGAATTGGTAGTGACTGGCTCCCAGCCGGAAGCGGAGAAACCTCCTGTAGCGCCTGTTCATTTTGATATGGTAGTATGCATCCTGAAGGTCTATAGAGCACATCCAATTGTCCTGACCCAGAAAGGGAAGAATGGACTGTAGCGTAACCATACGGAATTTTGTTCTTTGAACCGATTTCTTCAGTCTGCTGAGATCCAAAATAGGTCTCCAGTCCCCTGTCTTTTTTGGTACCAAAAATAATTTGGAGTAGATTCCGGATCCTTGTTGGTCTGCCGGGACTGGTTGGATGGCTCTTTTTAAAAGCAGCTTTGAAATTTCTAGTGCTGCTTGGCCTCTCAGACTGGGTGGAACGTCTGGAAGAGACCCTTTTGATTGATGTGGGGTGTGGATAAATGGGATTTTGTAGCCCTCAGACATGATCAACCATACCCATCTGTCCTGCGTAACAGAGAATCAGGCTTCTGGGTACAGCGAAAGTCTTCCCCCAACTGCCTCCGAAGGTGGACAGTTGGGCAGCTCCTCAGGGGTGCTGAAAGGGTTTGTCAGAGAATGATTCTCTGCTACCCTGAATCTGCAGACACCCCCCCTGCCCCTAGGGGGGCGTCTGTTATTGTTCCCTCCTCTGCCTTTAGATGGAAGCTCACCACGTGCATCTGGCAGAACTCCCTGAGGTTTGTGGAACCACATTTTCCCGCCCTTTTGACCCTTAGGATACGGTCTAGAAGGGGCGGAAAAACAGACTCCCATGGCAGAGAGAGTCTTGCCTTCTTGTTCGCACCTGGTTAAGGTATCCTTCACTTGAGGTCCAAAAAGAGCAGAACCATCAAAGGGGGTGTTAGTGAATGACACCTTGAAGGGGTCAGCAAAATTGCAGAGCCGCATCCAGGCATGTCTCAACACCCGTACCTGTGGCTCTACTCACTCCATCGGCTGCATAAGAGATGAGCCACATGGAAGAATTGATGATAGAGTTCAGGGTCCCTAGCTGGGAGTTGATCTTATCCTGAGACCCCCACAGCTGTTGGGTCCTGCAATGTTTCACCCAGTTCCTTGAGAAGGTCCCTCTGAAGTTGGGTGAAATGGCATAAATAATTCAGCGACCGCATAGCAAAGGTTGCTGATGAAAACATCCACTTGCCATACCTATCCATCATCCTAGATTCCTTATTAGGAGGATGGACAGGTACTGAAGGGTCAGCCAACTCCTTCTTAGTGGCTGCCGCCATCACCATGGCATCCACGGGGACACCCTTGGAAAGAAACTGCTTATCTGAGGGAAAAGACTAGTCGCTAACTACACTAATACTAAAGAGACAAAAAAAGATAAAAGACTGACTAAAAACTACCTCAAAAGTTATTAATAAAAATATACGACCTGGAGCCAGTGAAAACGCAACCTCGTAGCTAAGCAGCAAACGAGATCTGGGTATATTTCGCCTAGCATTATGGGACATAGGATGGCCTCGAGCCGGTAAAAATAGCTCTCGAGCTTTAGTATTCGGCCGAGTCGGAGCCGAGGCTCGGCTCCGAACCCATCCAGCAAGAAAGAAGGCGAGATTGACAACTTAACATTTGATGTTATTTTATTGTTAAGACTAGTTAATGTGTTAGTAGGAATGCCTTTTTGTACTCCAGTGAAGGTGATTTGACCACGGCACTAGAGATAAATAAAACCTTGGATAATTTTCTGTAGCCATTCTTTGTGGTATTTTACTATTGGACTTTTTTTCCTGTGTTTTTTTGTGATACATATTAGTCTTTTGCCTGATGCCCAGGGTTCATAGGTGACTGAGTGGTTAGTATATATGTGTTTATGATGTTCTTTTGAAAATTGCACTGCTTTCTTACAGGTTTTTTTGTAATGTTTGAATATTTGATGCATGAGGCCTATTAGTTGATAGAGAACATATCTTTTGACATAAGTCAGTGCTGTCATTTATTGATGTAATTGCTGTAAAAATCACCCACCTTCTATGCAGTTACATTAGCAAGTAACAGTATGCAAGAATATGCCATTCATTTGTGTTCTTAGCTGTTTATTTTCCTATTCCAGGTTCAACACTTACCTTGGAAGTCTGGCAGTTACAAGAGTTTTAATTTGGGGCTGAATCTGTGTGATGCTAGCAGTACACAGCTATTACTTGGTTAAGTAAAGGTTATGAGCATTGCCTGACATCAGCGTTACCATATGCATGTGTGCTACGGCCACAGTGAGAGCATAATGTGCATGCTTATGTCTGCCTGCACCCACAATGGCTGGTGATTCCCCCTCGGACTCCTCATCTGCATGTGGCTGTGGTGACCTTGCCAGTGGTGGTGGGAAGTGTGCCCCTTCCCCTTGGTGTTCCTGCTGAAGCTGTTTTCTCAGAATAATATTATGAAGGATGGCATAGACAATGACAATTTCAGCACAAATACTGTTATTGCAATGCACGGCTCCCACAAATGATCTAGGCACAAGAACCATGACTTCAGCAACCCAAACATATGCTCCCATGATATTTCTTTTTTGAGCATGTGCTTCATTATAACATTCTTCAGCTGGTGTGCTTGTATTTCTGATGGGTGACATCAGCCACTGTTCAAGTGCATAACCAGTAAATGACCCTGTGGGATATTCCCTCACCCCCACAGAAAATGTCTAATAGAGTTGAGAGTTGTGGCAGATAGGTGAATCTTGGTATCTGCCTGGGTTGTCAGTGCACACATTGAGGATGATTCCCTTAGCATTGCATATGACCTGGCAGTTAATGGAATGGAAGGCCTTGCTATTTATGTTCACCCTTCCCTGTTCTCAGGTGGTGCTTTGATTTCAATGTGGGTGCATGCAGTATACAGCACCCAACGCTTCAGGGTAGTGTGCTACAGGGTAGAACTCCTGCATAGTTGTGGCTCTATCCTCAGCTGTACACGGAAAATGTATGTAGTCATTGGCATGTTGTAATATAGCATTCAGGAATTGATGGAGGATCCTGGATGCTGTTGCCTGTGACACCACCAGCATATCCCCTGTTGGTCTCTGGAAGGTTCTTCTATCTAATATTCAAGGGCTATACATACCTTAGTCTCCACAGGTACTAGTTCCCTTCTGTTTGACCTTGTTCTCAGTTCAGGATGACAGAGGTTGCAGAGTTCCTGTAATGTGCATCTATCCATCCTGTAGCACTCTACAATTTCCCCCTCATGCAGACCATGAAAAGTTAAACGGGGCCTAAACACCCTTTTCCTTCTTAGCCAAGGCCTATAAGCAGCAGCAACAGCATAGACTTGGGCTCATTGCTCATACACATGAATAAGAGCAACAGTAGCCCCTAACATTCTTTTCATGTAGAATATTTTCTGTGGCTGTCTTCCAATAGGTTTTGGAATTTCCAGACAAAACCTGCACTAAGTCTACATGATTGCTTTATAGCTTGTTAAATAGCTCCTCCATCTTGGATTGGTTAATTAGCATACAGTCCAGCTGCTTATGTGGAATTAACATACCACAATGTTTACTGGGTTTGTGTGGCTCTACACAGTGTGTTGATCTGCTTACTGAATACAAAACATTGTGCTATTGTGTGCATATCATGCCACAATGTGCATGAGGTCTTAGTGCATCATGTAGGCATTATTGAATCTGCACCTCTAACACTAAATATTGTCATTATTTATTAAGTGCAATTCACCACCTTTTCTCCAAATGTCACAAATTTTAGGAGGGAATAAAAGGGACAGAGCACAAATCTGAATCAAAATATCAGGGAGCAATCTTGAAAATCACTGATAGCTGAGAGGTAAGAATGATCACCCAATCCTGGTCACTCTTTAATGCATACTGGCTTTTAAAACCTGGCATCACATTTGCGGTCATACCTCAGTATTGTAGCTATTCATGTGCGGTCTAAACTGTAGCAACTGCTAGCTACATTTGCAACAAGCTGTTTGCTACAGCAGGCCAGTAATTTTTTTTTTTTGTTACTAAAATAATCAAAGGAAGAAGGGTTGGGACAAGGTGCATGGACAGGACTTGATTGGCTAGGGCAGGAGGAAGGCATGTTGTGTATCTGGCCACCTGGCTGGTATGCCAGTATAAGGAGTGGATGTTTTTTTGTTTTTGCTCTCCATTTGAAGAGCTTGAAGGGGGGCACAGATTGGGTACTGTCTTCAAGAAGCCAGCCAGCTGGCATCCTGATGAAGTTTTTTTTTTTTTGTTTAGAGTGCTGGGTGAGCCAACTATGCTTCTAAGTACTGGATTACAATGATATTTTTGACACCGTAGGAAGAATGTGGGAGAGGGTCTGTCAGCACGTGGACTAAAAATTGGTAGGTTTAAAACATGCAGTTCAGATATTTTCAGATCTTTACAAATACTGTTAAACAAGTAAGAACTGCTCTGAGAACAGAAATCAGAGTAATTCAAACACATAGTGAACAAGAAAATAAATTCAAGAATCTGTGGAAGATGCGTGTGACTCACACTACTACCATTTTACTTACATGGAAGTTAAATTGATTTACTAATGTCTAGCATACCTCATATGAAGGGGCCTTTAAGTGGATTCTGGGGAAAAAAAACAAGCTCACTTTGTACTGGCAAGTCCATTGAGATATAATAATCATAACCACTTAGTAATTCAGATGCATTAAAGTAGTCCGAGTACGAAGATAATAATAAATAACTGAGTTATACTGGTAACCGTATCAATTTATATGTATTTATTTATACATACTTTATGTTGACGGGTTTAGTTCCACTAGGCCAATAGCCACATTTCAGGGCTGACCCAATGTAATATTTATGTTGACTTAGAGACATTTGGCCTGGACACTGGAGAACTTCTCCTTCTCTTTTTGATAATTGTGTAGGATATTTTTACATTCACCTGAACTACCACCTACTCAGACAAATGGGGCATCTCATCCAAAGGACAGCACACCCAGGAGTACAGCATCCCTCTTATGTTGCACTGCAGTGTCAGTATTGCAAAACTCAATTCAAGTACTTGGTGTGAGAATAGAACTCAAAGCATGCTGCACCAAAGGAAAATGCACTACCTCCAACATTAGTTTTCCAGCCAACTCCAAGGAAAACAGCAATAATAAAGACCAAAATTGTACCAAGCAAATACAGCCACATGAACCACCTAGACCTTTATTTCTGGTTTGCTGAAATAACACCAATTAAAATAATTTTGATCTGAATGTTTTTGGGTAGCACCATACCTCTCAACTTATTTGGTCAAGTATTTTTGGATAAAGCCAAAAACAATAGGGAGGATAGAATCAGAAATAGTGTTTAAATAGTACTCTAATTCACTTAAAAAAGTTAATAGAACACGTTTTACATTAAAATGCATTTTTGAAGAATAAATATAAAAAATAATGACTGGCATCAATGACTAAATGTAATCATGAGTTATTCACTAGAAAATCAAAAATATTATGCATGACAGGACAAACATTTGAAGCAAATCAGGGACATTCTGCAACAATAGGGACAGTTGAGAGATATAAGTAGCACTCATAAAGGAATGTCTGGTGACAAAAACCCATTCCAGTATTTTTTGAATGTGCAGAATTTTGAATGACGCAGTTATAATTTTCTGAATATTATAACTGCCTATGAGTAAGTCTCAGAAGACATTAACAATTTGTAGTTGTAATGAGTTAGATAATTAAACCTGCATATCCTTAAATAATAAGCTGAGGCTTCTTCATTTTCAGACAGTTTAGTGAGGTTTGACATTACCATAACATCCACAGCACCAACAAGCAACAGAATTAAAGAATCTGCAGTATAGTTAATTTTCCATCTTCAAAATATGGAACACTATACTACCTCTCATAAAGTGGAACAAATGGGCAAATTGTGGAACATTTTCTAACAGCTAGGGATGTAGCTTACAGCATGATTAAAATACTATGTTATACTTGTTTTACCACATTTTTACCACAATACCCCATTTTTCAACCATTAAAGACTCTCAGGAGAAGCAAATCAAGTTGCAAAAGTCCAAATCCCAGGATGGGCATGTCACCCCCCTCCACAACACACATACACACACACACACACACACACACACACACACACACACACACACACACACACACACACACACACACACACACACACACAAACACACACACACACACATACACACACAAATTCACAGTAGTCGGCATCAAGCAATACAGGTTAGAGTAGGTTTGCAGCATCATGAATACCATACCATTCATAACAACAAAAAGCAAAAGAATTAAAGAAGCTAGAGCCATAGTCAACCTTCCATTTTCAAAATGTAAAATATTACACTAACTTGCACAATGTGAAACAGATAGGTAAAACATGATGTGACGTAGGCGGTATTGCCAGCTATGCCAAGAGAAGTGGGGCAGTGGATGTGTAACATATGCCAGCACAGCTAGCTACAATTTAGTAAATAGTTATATGTCATTTGTGTATTAAACTGATTTGTACATGAACTTGTATTTAAAATGCATTTGTAAAGTTGCTTGTGTTAAACTGTATCAACAGTGTGCCCTGCTGGAAAGAAAATAAATGTGCATGTATCATTGTAACTGAATTAAATGTATATGTTTTGACGGAGGACATTGGAAGAGAAAAGGTTAATCATAATCTAGCTGCAGCAAATTTTGAAAAATATCCGAAATTAAATTAGGCCATAAAGATGTTATCTCATAGTTTTGAATGAAGCCAGAGATGCAATATCTGTAAGAACTAGCTCCTGTAGGAAGAAAGGAAGTATTTTATGGTTGTATGACTTGCACCAGATCTGAGCAATGCTCTTGTGTGTGCATTATTGACATGTAGATGCTAAACTCCTGGCAGTTTCTAGTGATGGGATATAGTATGGGAAACACAGTCAGATGACCAGACGTGTGATGTCATTCTGTAAGCCAGAAATAATATTTAGATATTATTAGTAGGAAATTGCTCTCAGTATTCTGCATTCTGACTTGAATCTGACTACAAGGACCACTCACCCACATCATCTTGCCTTGCTCTATTCAGTAAGTAGGAACAGTAATTCTCTAGATTAGTCAGGAAAATATAGTGAGAATAGTTAGGTTTTGTTTTTTCCTGTAAATGTGTGACTCTTTGCAGCTGTGTTATTTTCAATATTTCCTTTGACTGAAACTCTGGTGTTTACTGTAAATAGATATTTAGTATTTTCATGATCTTTTATTATTTATTATTAAATGTATTTAAACTTTTCATTGTGGCTGGTCCTTTTAGAAGAATATTACATTTTTGAGAGTATTTGCATAGATTTATTTGGTGATAACTCTAGCCACTCCTGAAAGACTAGCTGCTGCTGGTCAAACTACCATTTGTATTACTATCGACTTCACACAATATAATTGGGTACCCTTGCAAGAACCTTAGGTAACTGGCTTTGTAGTGTCTGGTGGCAGTGATAAATACCTTATAGAGCTAGTAAACCTGCACCAGCATTTCCCAGCTGTGTGTGTGTGCATGTGTGCGTGTGTGCGTGTGTGCGTGTGTGCGTGTGTGTGTGTGTGTGTGTGTGTGTGTGTGTGTGTGTGTGTGTGTGTGTGTGTGCAAATCAAATCTCAAAGTGTGTGTGTGTCAGCTACTTTGAGCAGGGACACGAAGCACTGGTTTCACAGAGACAGTTGTGCAGTACTTGGCTTGGGCACTCGGCTGAGGACATAACTCTGAAGCTGTGCCAGTGGGGAGTCATATTGGGGACCTGGCAGGAGACAGATACAGAAATCCAGACCCCAGGCTGACTGTGTACCCTGTGTGCTCTTAAGGGAAATTGTGCTTGTTGCAGAGAGGTCTTCATCTGGAATACTGATTGTATCCATTTGTATTCGAAGTGAACATCCCTGCCCAGTGTCAGTGGTAAGCATTCAGGCTCCTTGATTACTGACCCAGACAGGAGATGTCACACACGACACATTAACTAACAACTAGGAAAAAAGCTTGCACCATGATGAAACTGTACAGTTACTCACATCATGGTTAAACTGTGGACTTAATACTTAAAGATGTTATGTCTCTCTGCTTGCCAGAACAGTCACCTAGTTATAATGTAACATTTTCTTTTACACTATTTATAAAGCAAAAAAAGTTATACATCAATTGTAATATATTGTATTTTACCACACAGCCAGCTCTTCAAATAATAGACATAAGAGCGAACGTTGAAAAAGTCCAGAAACACCTCCCCCCCCCCAAAGCTCTCAATGAATCAAAGACAAATCCAGAAAAATCAGGGACAATTTCATAATATTAGTACTGTTAACCTGAGACATTGACAGAATATGAGAGTAAAAAAAGTATATGACTCAAATTATTGTCATTATGTATTAGTTGTAATTCACCACCTTTTCTCCAAAAGTCACAGATTTTAGGAGGGATTAAGAAGGACAGAGCTAAAATCTAAGTCAAAATCAGGGACAGTTGAGAGATATTCCCCCTCCCTACACACAGAAAAATAAGCAAAAATAAGCACATTTTTTCTCATATTCTGCCTTAGCTTCTCTAATTACAAATTCACAGTGGAAAACAACTGCAGCCTTTCTCCTCATCTCATTTATTATTATTTCATTCTGCACATTGTTAATAACTTGACCTTTGACCTGTGCACACAGTCACAATCTCATCAATTACAGCCACTCATATGACTGTACACCTCAGATATCTGCTTGAGATCAAGTGAATAAATAAAGTCATAAATAATACCCCAAATTCATAAATAATAACCCAGAAACATATTGTAGCTTGCTGATGTCAAAACTATACAGTGCAACACTCCTCTGCCCTCTTGATTTCTACCCTCAAGAATCAAAAACAAGGAACAAAATCAAGAACAGCTTTTAAATATTTATTTTATACACTTAGAAAGTTGATAGAATAACAAGATAATTTCAAGCATTTTTGAAGGATACAAAATCTGAAATGCATATGCCTGTCATTATTTAGTGATCAATCTGCAACAATTTGTCAGAAAGCCACAATTTTTGCAAAAACAAATAATTTTCACTTTCATTGCTCAAGAATTCTGGACAAAGCCAAAAATAATTTGGGGGGGTGGCTAGGGCAAAGTCCCCAAAAGGGACACATTTTAAAAATTATTTTATATCTTATTAACCAGGTAAACCTACTGGACAAAGTGTACCTTTTCAGGGGTAACCCAGCAAGCCCTTTGCTTTTGACTATAGGGAGCAGTCTATTAACAACTAAGAGCATTATGTGCCAGAAAACTGTTTGTTTGTCTTTTTCGGCTTTTCCCGGTTAGGGGTCGCCACAGCGGAACTCCAGTCCACTAATGACTGGCAGCAGATTTTTATGGTGCCGAGTTGCCAGCCCGATGGCCAACCTTCAGTGAAGGCACTCCCATTCACGCATGTCTTTCGGAGGCCACTCAACTGCGGGGAGAACATGCAGACTCCACACAGAGAATTGAACAGGGAAACCTCTTGCTGTGAGGCAACAATGCTACCGCTGTACCACCGTGGCTTGAATATGTGCCAGAAAACTGTAATTCACCTAAAAGTTTAACAGAACAGTATAGCATTGACATGCATTTTCTGAACAATGAGAACTATGAAACTCCCTCAGTGACTTTCCAAAAAAAAAAAGTTAATTGAGGTCTGGCAGTTGGTGCAGAGGATTAAGGTTCCAAATTCTTAATGAGCAGGGTACAAGGTTTGGAACTTTCTACCTTGTAGTTTTGTCTACTGTGTGACTCTGAGCAAGTCAGCTTCTAGATAAAAAATAACACTGATTGGAGGAATTTCACTCAAAGAAAAACACACACATACACACACACACACACACACACACACACACACACACACACACACACACACTCATGCAGTTCTTGTTCTCAGAAAATACTTCTCCTTCCAGACTTCAGAATGAGCCTGTGAGCAAGTATCTAACTTCATATGAGCTTTGAAATCAGTCATTATGTTGACCAGAATACACCCCATATGAGCCGAGTCATTCCAGTGGGCACACAGTTTCACAGGGGAGAAACGTGCCCCACCTAGCGTCACCACTGTCCATAACTGGTTCACAAAATTAACTCTGCACTTGCTGGAGTCTATTTTAAGTTTATCAACAAATATTGTATTTGTCCCATGTTGATGACTAAACACAGTAATTCAATAATGAAGGATTAGAGAAGGCAATGAAGACGGTCACCCATAAACTTTATTAAGAAGTTGAACATAAGGGCAGTTGCTTCGCTAATTTCATTGTTAATTTCTTAACTTTGATTATTCTTCCAGTGATATACATTTTTGTTTCCTCTACTTACGTGAGACATTTGCCTAAAAATAGAGAATGCAGAAAAAGAAGTTATGTACTCACCATAATGTTCCATGTGTGTTGTCCACCTTCGTCCATCTGGTAGGTAGGGAAAAATGGACTCCTATGGCAGAGAGAGTCTTCCCTTCTTCTTCACACCTGGTTAGTGTATCCTTGACGCTGGGCCCGAACAGAGAAAAGCCATCAAACAGGGCATTCACAAAAGAGGATTTAAAGGTTTCCATGAAGTCACACAAGCTCATCTAAGAATGTCTCCTTAGGGAAATTCCTGAACCCACTGCTCTACTCGCTCCATCTGCTGGATAAGAAATCAGTCTCATGGAGGAGTTGACCACTGAATTTAAGGTAAAGAGCTGAGAGGAAACTTTCTCTAACACCCTTTCAGCTGCTGAACCTTGGAGAGTATATCCTAATCTCTATTTAATCTAGTAAAGTGGGTCAGATAATTCAGCAATCTAAGAGCAGAATTCGCTGAAGAAAAAATGCGCTTTCCATATCTGTCCATCATGCGATACTCCTTGTTCAGTGGATGAACAGAAGATGTCTCTGAAAGTTAATTCATGGTGTCTGCCGCCACCACTATAGCATCTACTGGGACTCCCTTGGTTAAAAAGTTTTTGTCTGAGGGGGAGGTGATGAACTTATTTGGCCTCCAAGGAGCAGGTTCCATTGAATCTGGAGACTCCCATGCCTTTTGTGAAACTAAATCCAGAAGTTTGTCAAAAGGCAGAGACACTGAAGTGGAGGAAAGGTGAGATTCAAAAGCCTTCAGGTACATGGACTCCTCTGCTGAAGAACCCCTGGGAATCCCCGGAATCAAGGAGGATGGCTCCGAGGCTGAGGTAGGAGCTGAGCTCACCTGAGCTGATGCCCTGAGAGGCAAGTTCTAATCCAATAACTGCCCAATCAGACATGTCTCCCAGGACATGACCAGAGAGCATCAGCTGCTAGACTCCCCGAGATCAGATGGAGCCGAGGACGTCAGAGCAATAATAGGATCTGAAGATCCCATAATAGGTTTCAATTCTGAGGATTTCACCAATATCAGCTCTGGATATTCCAGCTCCAAGGTCCAAGGCTGGATTTGAGGAGAAATTGAAGTAGAAGGGGAGGATGTGATCAGATCTGAAGCCCTCTGGGTTGGATTCAATAATGACTTGGCCAGTGCCAATGTCCTTAATAGCCTCTGTACCACTCGATCCACATCAGCATCAGATAGGCTCTTGGAAGTCCAAGTGGAGAGGGCTGGAGACTTGGAAGGCTGGAGTATAGGAGATCTAAGAGTAGGAGAGAACAGCTCCGATACAGGGGACTGGCTCCACAACTCGAACTCCCCTGGCACCGAGACTGATGGTGTTGGAGTAGTAGATTTCTCAAATCCGACAGCCTTAAGATCCGGTGTGGAAATTTTTGTAATCTTTTTGGAAGGCTTCGATGGAGCACTAGAAGACGAAGATCTCTTCCCAGATTTGTCAAATCTAGAAGAAGAAGACTTGTCAGACTTTGATGAACCTGTACCTTCTTGTATTGCTTCCAAGAAAAGGGTTTTTAAAAGACCTCTTGGGGTTAATTTGTTTTTTCCTCTCCAGAAAAGCCCTGTGATTGAAGGAATGACAAATTTAACAAGACTCCTGGAGGTGGACAGCTCCTAGGCAATATACACAGATAGTGTGTCTATCAGTTAAGGAGATTTTCTATCCACATTTCTCACATGTTTTGAAACTTTTAGAATCTTTAGAGGACATTTTTAACAAAGAATAGAACACGAAAAAAAAAGGTTAGAACATTTTTTTGTTTGTTTTTTAACAATAACAACAACAATAACAGCAACAACAGCAACCACAACAGTAGTTCAGCAATCAACTACTATTGCAAAAGACAGGAAAAAGGGGTGGGCACAGCCCTTTAACTTAAATGGGCTATGCCTGGAAGAGTGGAAGAAAGGGGAAGCCCTCTGACCTAAATGAGCCAAGGGTAAAGCAGTTCTCTAACTTAAGCGAACTAACTTTTACAATTTTAGAGAAAAAACAAAAGTGTTTCTCTAAAGAATCTTTAGAGGACATTTTGAACAAAGAATAGAACATGAAAAAAAAAGGTTAGAACATTTTTTTATTTGTTTTTTAACAATAACAACAACAATAACAGCAACAACAGCAACCACAACAGTAGTTCAGCAATCAACTACTATTGTAAAAGACAGGAAAAAGGGGTGGGCACAGCCCTTTAACTTAAATGGGCTATGCCTGGAAGAGTGGAAAAAAGGGGAAGCCCTCTGACCTAAATGAGCCAAGGGTAAAGCAGTTCTCTAACTTAAGCAAACTAACTTTCACAATTTTAGAGAAAAAACAAAAGTGTTTCTCTAAAGAATCTTTAGAGGACATTTTGAACAAAGAATAGAACACGAAAAAAAAAGGTTAGAACATTTTTTGTTTGTTTTTTAACAATAACAACAACAATAACAGTAACAACAGCAACCACAACAGTAGTTCAGCAATCAACTACTATTGTAAAAGACAGGAAAAAGGGGAGGGCACAGCCCTTTAACTTAAATGGGCTATGCCTGGAAGAGTGGAAGAAAGAGGTAGCCCTCTGACCTAAATGAGCCAAGGGTAAAGCAGTTCTCTAACTTAAGCGAACTAACTTTCACAATTTTAGAGAAAAAACAAAAGTGTGTGAACAGGCGACTCATGTTTCGGAAACAAGATGTACATACCTTTATCTCCTGTGTACCACCAGGGGTGTGAATGAAAGGCATCACATTCCTCAGTACTAGCAGTATGCCTTAGCTAATATCAGCTCTTGTTTCAACAATGATGAATAAATGTATTAAAAGCACAGATGGGGCCTTCTTTCTTCTTAGTATCCTGCTGTTCAAAATCAGCAAATTCAGCTACTGCCCCCCCCCCACCCCACTAAGAAAACTGCTAGTAAAAGAATGCACCTACATTTAAGGGTATCTTTGGGAAATAATTTAACTCTCATCCACCCTCCTTTCAAAACTGTGATGGAAGATAATTCCTTCTCAAGATCAGGACCTGCAACCTTGAATCATCTGTTAACAAAAATGTGATCACTGGAAACAATGAGTGAATTTAAAAAGGTGCTACATAATCACCAAGACAATGTGCCCTTATGCATGTGCTTTAGAAACAAAGGCTAATAGTAACCTAATCCAAAAATGCTAGTTATTTATACCCATCTCTGTTCCTGCAATAATCAAGTAAGAGCGCTGCAACCATGAGTGAAAAGCAATCACAATTAGCCTGTATATACCATGCTTACTCTGTGGGTAAAGATCTCTGTACAAATGTAAATGCTGGCTGTATTTATTATGGGTGAGATTATCTTAACACTTATGTAAAAAGAAGCTATGCAGAAACATTAATGATTATATTTCTGAAAAGGCATTTGTATGGAAAAGTAAGTCAGAGAGTGTTTCAATATTAAGCAGTAAATAAAATAAGGTATGATTATGGCTGATATGACCAAGGTTTATGTGAATACTCCTGTTAATTAACCACTGGGAATGCAATGGTGACATGCATAACCTATAGATGCACAATATAGTGGTGGGAGGTGACTGCCAGAAAATGCTAAGATACAAATGCAGTTCAAAAATATTTGTGAACATTTTACATAAGTGTCTGTCTGTCTCTCTCTCTCTCTCTCTCTATATATATATATATATATATATATATATATATATATATATATATATATATATATATATAAATGCAAAACCTAAGAGTGTCTCCTGTGTGGAGGCATGCGTGAATGGGCGTACCTTCATTGAAGGTTGTGTGTCAGGGCTGGCAACTCGGCACGTAAAAATGTACTGCCAATCATTACCGGACCAGAGTTCCACTGTGGCGACACCTAACCGGGGAAAGCCAAAAGACACAACAAAAATGATGTCATCGTATGACTAATGGAGAGCACCAGCCCATGGCAGTATTTCTGCATAGCTATCAGAATGCCATGGCAGTAATGTATGCTGAGGTCTACCCCTGTGACATTCTGACAAGTTTGTGCTTAACTCAGATGATTTATCATCTCATAGCTTTAAAAATCACTAAAACCTTTTGGTTGCAACTAAGGAGACAAGGTTTTCAACTGGTCTAAAAGGAGCACCACTTTATGAGAAATGTTAAGACCTTGGGCATAATGAGGAACACTGGACTGCGGTGGCATATTTGCATACTGCTAAGAATGTGATGTCAGTGGAGTAGTTTGACAGCTGCACACTGCTATCCTAACACTCCACAAATTTTCAACAGAGACTACTTGAAAAAGGTGACATTTTATAGTACTATAATACATTATGAAACAATTAATCCTCTTATTAAAGCATGGCACAACTGGAAAAGGTTATCTGTTTTTCTTAGAAAGGGCTTAAACACCAAAATAAGATATACAGTCATACCCTTCATATTTTACACTGTCCATCTGAAAAACCGCTAAGGATTACAAACACTGTATAATGACACCCATTATAGCATCATAACTTTTACCATTCAAAAAATGTATTTGCTTGTAAAGCATTTTATATTATTATGATTATTTTTTAAGTACAGCATTACAAAAGAAAAAAACATGTGGTGTCTCTGTTAGCACCAATCACAAAACCATTAAAACTGCATTCCTTTTTCCATAAAGACATTATCACAACAGTAATTAATTAATTTATTTTATTTATTGGCATTTGTTCACTGGGAAAGTTCACTGGGCCAAGGAAGTCCATTTTCAGTGGAGGCCTGGGGAGAAAAGCTCTATAAAGTAATAATAACAAGTACATGAAAATTATTTGCAGAAATTACATAAAAAAAGTAAAAAAAAAAACAAAATTTCATAGAATGTTCATTACAAATTTACATACAATGAACTAGACCTGCTACAAACTTTATGAGCATCTTCATAGTCAGAGGTGCAATAATAACATGACATAGCGCAGAACCAAACATGTTAAGATGAGACTTATATGCAGCAAGAGAGGTATAGGGTAATAAGGTCATAAATAAAACAGCCAAGGTGAGAATATGAATGAATAGTAGCAGATTATACTATGATACTGTCCATCTATCATGTATATTTAACTAATATTCATGTAATTAATTAATTAATGAAAGTGCAATAATAAAAAAATGGTACTTATTATCGCAACCACCACATTCTACACGGTTCACTCTGCAGGTGTGCATGCTACAGATGGGTAAACGGCATGACTATAAGTAAAAGTGGTACTGTTTAGATTGTTGTTACAAAACCCAATTGAGTTGTATCATGGTGAAATTAATGTAGTACAAATTAATGATAATACACTGACATTTGGAAAAAAATGAAACAGTTCGGAATATTTCTGAGGCAGCAGCGGCTGTATCCTAATTCGGCGATGAGCGGGCCTGTGATCCACACATTGGTACAAAGTCTGTCATGTTTACCAGCTTAGCCTGAGCAGACATTTTTGTCTAAAAAAAATCCTACAAACACTAAACAATTCCCTGAGGTTTTACTGGAAATACTTCTTGACAGGGAAAACGACAAAATGCTTTTACTAACAATGACAGGTTATGATGGGGGACAAAAACAACATTGTGATGTGGCAAACATTATAGTTAATGTCTTACATGGCAATGGAAAGCCTCCTGTTTTCAGGCAGTCAGTATGTTGTTACCAGTGGAAGGAAATGCTGCAGAAGGGAGTTTGATTATACAAAATGTCACTGATTTAGATGAGGGTACCAACGCTGAAGTAGTTTTCACTTTCAATGATAGTACCGCACCAGAGTGAGTCATTCAGA